>NW_025967495.1:0-16952 GCF_021869965.1 Rhincodon typus
GGAACAGAAGCTGTTTTACCGATGCAAAGCAACAGGCCAGAGAGATAATGCTATTTGCCTCTCAGAGGAAGGCAGAATCTCACACCTCACAGACCACACGAGTCAATCTATCCTTCAGGCCAAAGCATTTCTGCTGAGGCAAGTTCAAATCAGTTAGAGCCCTGCTGAAATGCGTTTGCATTAACTGAAGCTGGTGGCAGTTAAAATCAATTCTGCAATTTCACATCAATGCTATGGTGATTCTGGTGAATCTCTGGTGAGCTATCCTTCCCGAAATTCATCGACCGGCTTTCATTCTTTCCTCCATTTACTCTTTCCACTTGCATGGGTCAGTGAGCGAGAGGTCAATGCCTGTATTGGCCATTGGTTCCCCACGGTGGACTCCCGACGATATTTAGGAAGTCTGGAGCAGAGGAGATGGCTTATTGGTATTACCATTAGACTCATAATCTGGAGAGCTCTGGGTTTGACTTTTGCCCATGGCAAATAATGGAGTCTGAATTCAATATGGAATTAAGGAGCTCATGATGATCATGAACCTGTTGCTGATTATCAGGGGAAATATCCATTTACTTTATTTACGGAAGGAAACTGCTACCTTTACCTGGTCTGACCTTCACGTGACTCCTTCCCACAGCAATGTGGGTTGACTCTCCTCTGCCCTCTGGGTCTGGACAGCACTGCCCACATCCTATGAATGAATGACGCACAGAATCTCAACACAGCTTTTATTACAGACAGCATGAGTGATCCCTCAAAATCACATTTCCTTAACAGATAGAACCATCGCCCAAAACAGAAAGACAGCCAAAACTGCAAAAGAAGCAAAATACTGCAGATGCTGGGAATCTGAAATAAAAACAGGGAACGCTGGAGAAACTCAGCAAGTCTGGCAGCATCTGTAGCAAAAGAAACAGAGTTAATGTTTTCAGTGCAGTCTGATTCTTCTTTAGAACTGAAAGGGGCTCTGGAATGGGTTTTGTTTTGCTCCACACAGAAGAGACGGTGAAATGAGCAGAAACATCCTGTGAAGGTGCCTAGAACAAAAGACAAAGGAACATGGTGGTATATGCTCCACTATTAATCACCAGATAGACCCAAGACAAAGGAGGATTAGTGGCAGCAAATTACTACCAACAGCACCACAAAACAGTAGTGAAAATGCCACAGGGTACCAGGAGTGGTTACCTGGGAAAATTCCACACACTGGCAAGAGATATTACTGCCACCACATCACTGCATTTCTCTCCCCTTGCCCGCCTCGTCATTTCCATTCCCCACACACCGATCCTCCCCTTGAAGAACAGAAAGCTTCCTCATGGAGTGCAAGGACATTATCGCCCTCTCAGAGGCTGCACAGCTACGAGAGAAAGTCTCAGGCTTAAGAGAGCAAGTAGGAATCCAAACGCCTCAGGAATACTAGTGGACGGGAGGCAGCAGCACTGGCAGTAAACCAGTTGGTTTTTAGCCAGTGTCAAACAACTTAGCACTGGATGCAACACACAAAACAATCAAATCAGCCAAGCAGCAGAACTGAAATGCAGACAAAGCCAAATGAATAATTATCCTCTCAGGCAAGCAGAAGAGGTCCGAGGCTAGGGCAAGCTGCTGTGTCTAATGGAGTACTGTACTCAGCATCTTGCTTTCGCTATTAATGCAACACGACTGAAGAGTTGCCCAGTGTCTCGTTATCAGAATGTGTTTTCATAATGACTGTTGTGGTATAATGTTTTGTGCAGAAATGCTTTCTATCTTTGCCATCATAGTTCACACAAAAGGAGGCCAATGCACCCATTTTGCCTGTGCCACCAACATCAATGTTTTCATTGCGTGCTCCCCTGAGCTGGATGACCCTTGTGGAGGTCCTTTCACCACAAATTCTCTAATCAGCCATTTCTCCAAGTGCTCACCAAACCCTGGCTCTGCTAGCCCTTGTGTCTCTCCACCGTTGCTATTCACCTGCCCACTTGTCAATACCTGCACCTTTCTGGTCTGACCAACCATTCCCTCTCAACTCTGCTAACTTCTACTTTGCTGACTGTGCACTTTGTACAGATCCATCTTAATTAGTTCATGGACTTGTACTAGGCTTCTTCATTCAGAGAATGTACGAAGTGGCCATTCAGCTCCTTGAGTCTGCACTAACCCCAAAAAGAGCATCTCACTCACACCACTGCACCCCTCCCTAATACTCTTACCATGGCTAACCCACCTAGCCTGCACATCCCTGGACAGTATGGGCAATTTAGCATGGCTAATCCACCAAGCCTGCACATCTTTGGACTGGGGGAGGAAACTGGAGCACTTGGAGGACACTCACACAGACACAGAGAGAATGTGCAAACTCCACACAGACAGTTGCCCGAGGGTGAAGTTAAACCTGGGTCCCTTGTGCTGTGAAGCAGCAGTGCTAACCACTGAGCGACTGTGCCACATTAGTGCAGATCCTTTCTCTTCCTGGGTCACTTTGGGGCTGCCCAGCTTTGGCTCAGCTGGTAGCAATCTTACTTGAGTCACAAGGTGGCAGGTTCAAACCCACCTCCAGAAACTTTATCAAAACTATGGTCAGGCTTCCCATCGCAATACTGAGGAAGTACTACTTGTCAAATCAAATTTTAAATTGATAGCCCAACCAACTCTCTATGGTTTGAATTGAATTAGCTTTATTGCTGCATGCACTCACATGAATACAGTGGAAAGTTATGGTGCCATTTTTGGTATCAAGGTACCCAGATACAGATTCTTAACTGCAAATTCTGAGGAAAAAAATTAGAAAAATAGAGAAATAAGATTTCAGAATAACAGTCCTTCCAACCCAGACCGTGTGGGGTTTCACTTTGAGGCTGCGAATCTGGCTCCGCACTGGGGCCGCGAGTCCCACTCCGCGCTGAGGCTGCAAGTCCCGCTCCGCGCTGAGGCCGCGAGTCCATGGTGGCTTTCACCTTGGACGTCGCCGATGCCACCCAAGGATGGAAAGTAAAAAGAAAAAGATAAAAACACGCAAACAGAGAGAAAAAGGAAGAGAAACAGATGGATCAGATGAACTCCAGCTTAGGAGTCCTGCTGTGCCATTATCTTGAAATGATGGTGAAGGCACCACGGTGCCCTTTTGTACAAAAGCAGGATTATTCAGGACAATATTTATTCCTCAATATCAATAAAACAGGCTGTCTGGTCATTGCTATAACCCTTTTGTGTGCAGGTGGGTCACCACATTTCCTCCATTATAACGGTGACAAGACTTGAGAAAATATTTGCTGTAAAGTGCTTTGAGATGTCATTGCAGAGAAGCAGTACATTATTTAAAATGAAGACGGAATGCAGAATGCAGAGATACAGAGGGATCTGGGTGTCCTTGTACATGAATCTTCAGTATAGACCTTTCTGAAGAAGGGTCAGTGGACCTGAAACATTAACTCTGCTTTCTCTCCACAGATGCTGCTAGACCTGCTGAAATTTCCCCAACAATTTTTGTTTTTGTTCCTGAGATAACGGGTTTGACATTTCAGAAAAGAATGAGAGGTTGGGTGGATAATCGTTTGGAGTGTACAAGAGTAAGAGGTAATAATTTTGAAACATGAAAGATTGTGAGGGGGCTTGACAAGGCAGATGAGGGGAGAATGATTCCTTTCATGTGGGAACCTAGATCTAGGAGTCATAGGTTAGAAATGAGGGGTCTTTCACTTAATACTGAGATGAGGAAGACTTTTTTCTCCCCCCCTCATAGAAGGTGGATATTCTTTGGGATACTCTTCTCCCATAATTGGTGAGTGCTGGATCATTGAAAATATTGGAATCATAGAGACCCTACAGTGTGGAAGCAGCCCATTGAGTCTGAAATGTAAACTCCATATAAGTGCAACGTTTTCTTCCAATCATTTTCATGATAATATTACGTGCATAATTAAGGGAGAGGAAGGAAAAATTGCTATTAAGAGTTCCAAAAAAAAAATCAGAGAACCATTTAAATAAAACAACTCAGCAGAGGTGTCAAATTTTAATTATGCACATTTAAAATTAGTATAATGCTTGCAACATGAAATGGAAGAGGGGTATATCATCCCATATAAGATTAACATGTAACCAGTTATTCAAATCATATTGCATAACAAGTTGAGTGATTTACCGCATATTGTAAATAAATAATCAACAGATTGATAGAGCGAAGACATAAATAGCTCTCACAAAGTGATATTTTGTGATGTAAATTTAATTGTGCCACAGTAATTACATGGCTCAAGTTTCAATCTCATGCACCAGGGCATATTCATTTTAATTCTATTCTTTTTTGATGAAAATTGGATTTCACAAATGTCACATGAATTGCATTCATGCTTTTCTGATTATTAATGTTCATCCTTTGCTGGACCACATCGCAGAGCCAATCATTGCTGGGACAACTCTGATACTCCATTGTGGATTCACTCACTTCCTACTTCCTTCCAAAACTCAAGCAGGAAGTGAGTGGCTTTTCCCAGAGAGGAAACAGCAACTGCAATTTTAAAAAGTTTTCATGGTATGTGGGATTTGCTGGCTGGGCCAGTATTTATTGCCCACATTTGACTGCCCTTCAGTTGTGATGGTGAGCTACTCCTTAAAACTGCTACCAAGGTGCAGTGGGGAAAGACCACAGTCTGAGGTCTTCCTGCTGAAGTTATTTGAGGGTCCGTTCAGTTATTGGACCTTCCCATGCCTCAACACATGTAAATATAATTTTGTATGTATAAGAGATGCCTTTGGTTTGTTGGGATAGAGTCAAACTCAAATGTTTGTTTGTTCACGTGGTATGGTACTGTACAGAACAGAACAGCATTAGTGACAAAGTATATTTACAAAGATGTTTTTTATGAATAAAGTATATTTTTGAAATAAAAACAGGTGTGCTACGTCCTTGACCCGCCACAGTCCATGCGGTATAGGAACACCCACAATCCTGTTGGGGAGGGATTTTTCTGAAATAACGCTGTAGGAGCAAGACACAGTTCCAAGTCTGGATGGTGTGAGATTTGAAGGGGAACTTGTAGGTGCTGGTGCACACTTACATTTACTGTGCTTGCTGATCTAGATGGTAGAAGTTGGGAGGTTTGGAAGGTTACTGCTGAAGGAGCTTTGGCATGTTACTACAACTCATCTTGGAGATGGCACACATTGCTGCCACACTGCGTCTATGGCGGAGGGAGCGAGTGTTGAAAATGGTCGATGGGATACCATTCAAGCACACCGCTTTGACCTGCATTTTGAATTTTTGGGTATTGCAGAAGGTGTGCCCATCTGGGCAAGTGGGGAGAATTCCATCATACCCCTGACTGATGCCTTGTGGGTGTTTTTCAGGAGTCAGGAAGGGAGTTACCTACTGCAAAATGCCAGCTCCTGCCCTGCTCTTAGAGCTACAGTATTTATATGGCTGGTCCAGTTCCGTTTCCGATCAATGATAACTCCCAGGATGCTCTCCTACACAAGGCACCAGTGGGGTCCTGAGTGTTAGCATGGGGGACAATATATAAATGCACTAACCCCCATGATGCCAGTGGGGAATTTCTATACCACTTTACACGCTAATCCCTAAGATGCAGTATACAAACATACTAATGTAGCAAAATTATCTTGAGGAAATTCACCTGGAACTGTCAAACAAAATTTGACACAAAACTACATAAAATGGCCGAAGCTTTGGTCACGGAAGTAGGTTTGAAGGCAACACACAAAGGAGGAGTTTGAGGTAACAAAAGCAGAAAGCTTTGACTCCAAGCAGTGGAAGTCCTACTAAAACAAAAAGCCCAATACATATTTATATAGTGCCTGTGAGATGGCAAAATATCCCAAGCTCACAGGCACAGAGGCATTTTATGGCACGTTGTTCTGCTCTACAATGCTGTTGTGTCATCCCTGGTATACACTGCCCATCTAGTTTTCATAGAATCCCTACAGTATGAAAGCAGGCCATTCGCCCCATTGAGTCAAACATCAAGCCTCCAAAGTGCATCCCATCCAGACCCACCCCCTACCTTATCCCCATAGCCCTACATTTCCCCATGACTATTCCATGTAGCCTGTCCATCCCTGAACACTACGGGCAATTTCGCATGGCCAGTCCACCTAACCTGCACATCTTTGGACTGTGGGAGGAAACCAGAGTAACCGGAGGAAACCCACGCAGACATGGGGAAAATATGCAACCTCCACACAGACAGTCTCTCAAGGGTGGAATCAAACCCTGGCGCTGTGAGGCGGCAGTGCTAACCACTGACACACCATGCTGACTCTTGAGGGACCACATTTCCCTTGGCACCTGTTAGTGAGAAGTCAGAACCAAGGCAGCAACACTCTGTGTAGAGGCTGCAATCCTTAGACAAGTCTGCAGTCCTCACTGATGACCACCAGGCAAATTGACTCATTATTATAAACCTGCATAGCAAAGTCCACCAATGGAGGGTTTCTTTCTTCTCTGTTCTAGATTACTCTCACCAAATCAATTCTTTAACAGGGAAAGCTGCCACAAGCTGGTAAACCCTTAGGAAGCTCACCACCCAAGTTGAACTGATCAAACTTCGGCACACTCTCAGGGAAACTCAAATTCTCTTAACTTTTAAAGATTTATCAACACGAGGTGTGATCCTCCAGGGAATGTGTCCACTCTCCAGGAACTGAAGGAGCCCATTCAGCCCTTTGGTGCCATTCTACAAGATCATTTGTATCCTACCAGGCAGCTGCGGAAGGTACATAACTCTTATCAGCTTCTTATGAAGATTTTGAAACATGGTTAAGTTCAGCAATGCAATGAGTCAAAAACATGAAGCCGCAATCCTTATCAAGGCACACTGCCTACTTTGTTCTGTGCTACATTACAAACAGTTCTTCAAATGCAGGATTAAGGCTTTTTGCTGTCTGGCTGCGAGACCCACTCATTGAACAAGCACATGGGAGCAAATGGCAATTGTTAATGTCACAAACACTGGACTTCACATCGCCTGATATGTACATGGAAGAACATTAAAAAAGAATCTGACAACATTGAAGTATAATTCTTGAAACTCATGCACACATTCTCATCAGGTCTTGCTTCATCCAGACATTGAACATTTCCTTTTAAATATGGGAGGTTACAGCACAAAGTACAACTTTCTTGAAATGAGAAGTGCTCTGATGCTCAATCATTTATTAAGCTCTCTAGCTTTCTATCACAGAACCAAAACAAAAAAGTTATTTTTCAAAGCAAGTGATACAAAGATTTAAAAGGTGAAAATATTAGATGAAATCACATAGACTACAGCACAGAAATGGGTCATTGTCCAACCTGTATTTACTCATGACTATCATATAGTCTTGGCTCTAGATGGACAGAGACAGACGGGTTGTTTTCTACATTTTACTACTAATAGCAAGATAGTGCATAATTACCTATCCCGCTCGCATGAGAACGCAACTAATTACAGTATTACTGCTGTGGATAAGTATCTGCACCTGGTAGAGCAGTGTGCACTTTATACAATGTTCAGTAGTCACTTCCCAAGGGTCACATTGCGACCAGGCATGTCATGTATTTCCAAACAACCCACTTCAAGAATTGAGCATTTTCAATTCCAAAGCAGATTGAGCATTTTGAAGATTTTTATCTTCCAAATTCACGTTTCCAATTTGAATCACAGGGGAACTTTAAGGATGCGTTCCAGCACTCTTAAAGAAAATGGTGACTAAACAATGAATAAAGAAAATCACTCACCTCTTCCACGGTGAGAGGCATGCAGATCCTGTACTCTTTCATCAACATAATGATGCTTCAGCCTAGGTGAAGTACTAACGTATTGAAGGCACTTAGAGAAGATCACTTCTGAAACCGCTGATGGTTAACTGAGGTTATACATTAGTCCTCTAACCAGTTGATGGTACAAAAACAGTCCTGTCCACACCACAATCTCTTGGGTTGAAATATTGCAGCAAAACACCACAATCGCCAAACCTCGTGTGGCAAGGTCCGCAAAGCCAGGATTCAAAGCTCTATTTTAGTAATCTGGGTGGGAGAAAGGGAAAATGCAGTGCAATTTAAAATAGGCAAGTGCATTATCAAAAAAATACAATTTCATTACGTTAACAGATGTTTAAAGAAAAATTAATGTATTAACACCTAACTATAATGCTGTTACAAACATGCCTTGTTGGCAGAAAGTGTTAGATGGTGTGGTAAAGACAAGTAAATCAGCTCTAAGAATGATACAATAGTGTTATTCATTACCACTGATATCACCCTCATTCTGCCTCACTTCCTAAGACTAGCTACAGTGAAAATTAGCCCAAATTGTGTCAAGTAGAATAAATTCAAGAAAGCCAAGTGTTGAAGGATGGTACTGGAGCTAATCTTTAGACAGTGCAACATTAATTTACAGTGTGAAGCATTACAAGCATACACCTTCAAACTCAACCAGCTTCCGTGCTTGTCTCTTTACATCTGCTCAAATGAGACCTCAATTAGTGCCCTCTACCTGCGTGTAATTAAACACAATTTGTTTATAATTAATATATTACTGAACGGATTGCACAGTTACATTACTTAAGCAAATGTGACATATTAGTCATCAATAGCTCTAAGCAAAAAAAATCAATATTGATTTAAAAGCACATCAGTGGTGTCACTGCATTGAAAACTTAGCCTGTTCCTTCAGCCCTCAGTTATGTTTACTCCAGTTCAATGCTGTGTTCCCTGTATATTTGTATAGTAGAGCTATTTTAAAACGTCCAGGAAGTTTATTAGGGAAAAGCACTAATAATGTTTACTAAATAACCATTTTCAATAGATGATGGGCACCAGCACTTTATTGTTATTGTCTGTAAACCAAAGTTCTCATTCGTGATCAGCCTCTCCGCAAAGACTGAATAATTTGGGAATCACGTTGCTTTCATGTAATTTTTGCAGAATGCAGAGGATTTAAGTAGCTCAATACTTTCAGTATGTCAGTGTTGACAATTATAAGGTTTGCTGCAAGGAGGTTGTCAGTTGAGCACTGAATTTTGTACATATTGGAGCTACTTTTGCATGGCTTTTCATAAAATGCATTGCAATACGCTATTCGGCCCAACTGATGTATGCTGGTATTTATATTCCACACAACACCTTCAACAATTCAGTCAGGGTAGACTCTTATTCCTTGCTCCCTCGTGTATTTCCTGCCATCCTATTCATTTCAAAGATCCCACATCTTATACAAACATGAAACTAAATTAAAATTTTAAAAATCGATTAAAGGTCATTTGAGAAATCTAATGATTTAACAAGCTGCTTAGTACATTCCAATTAAACCTAAATATTAAGTTTTTATTTATGACCAATTATACCCAACTTTTGTCTTCCCTGATCAAAAATTCCTTGCGATCAATTAGTGAAGAATGCAAAAGTCAAGGATGCCCATTTTCTCCAAAAGAACTACTTTATTTAAAACTGCTAATACTTACAGAAATCTGCTGCTTTCAGATGCACTAACCACGCAATTCCTTCCAAACAAAAGGCAATCCGCCACTTTTCACTGAGGGGAATTTTAACCCCTGCTAGTGACCAACACATATTCACCGTGCAATGAATCCTGTCAACATTCAACGCAACTAGCTTCCTTCCTGAACAGTCAACTTGCCAAAACACATTCCAAGCTTAAAAAAAAATAACCTAACACCGTAGAGTTTTCGAAATGAATAAAACTCCCTAAACATGTATAATCGAACATGTTTCACAAAGTGTACAGATAGCCCTTTAAAAACAGTTTCAATTTGATATCACAGCAGCCCCACGCCAGAACAATGTGTAGAGTTAATAAATATTTTTGTCCTGTACTTTAATCATCCCAGTTAGCACATTGTTGTGCAGCAAGCTCACATAAACAACACCTTGCATCCCAAATTACGGGCAGCTAAGCTATCTGTGCACACATTACACTCAAAAACCCGTCAGTTCGAAAAACCCATACGAGCTGCAGTCATGGTTTGCAATTTACATCCTGACTCAAAACACTACACTTTTGACTACAATCGCACACAAAGCAAGCAATGTGAATACACCGCACATGTTCCAAAGAAAGAGAGACTCACCCTCTACCAGCTAATTCAGCAGACAGTGTCTCCTATTCGGATGAATCCTCCGCATTGGGAAAAAAGTTCAACGTTGTCCTACCGCTGGGCTTTCCTTCGATCTTGCCGCCAGCATGTGGAAGGGGAGTTTCCCAATTCTCTTCAGTCCGAACCCAGCAGATTTGGGACGAACAATAAATAAATAAATAAGGATGCCTGCAGTTGGTTCTTAAAGATTCATGTTCTGGCTTGGAGAAAACAGCACAAACTTTCCTGCTTCTGCTGTCTGGCAGGGTCGAGCAGTTTGCATTTTTTTTCCGGAATTCTGATCCGTTTGTAGGTTTCAGCAAAGCAGAAACTGACCAGCACCCCCGTTCACATGTGTCTTTTAACTCTTGCTGTGCCTTTTTCTGTCTCTCGCTCCCTGACTAGTTCGTCGACGGCGTATTTCTTCACACCCCGTGTTGGTCGTGAAACGTCAGAACAAGAGCGTGCTCAAAAGAAAAGGAAAGCGAGAGAAACGAAGGGAGAAAAAGAAACTAAAAAAGTAAATTGCACTGGAAATGGTTCTGTGACATTGCAGGCGGCGCACCGCCTCCTGCAGGATAATCTCTGTAACTGCTGGCAAACACAGCAGGATGCTGGTCACACAGTCTCTGAAAAATCTGCAACAGCTAGACCCCCACCCCACCCCCCACACCTTGAGTTCTCAGTTGTAAATGTGTCCTCAATATACTTAGCGTTCCATTCCACATGCTGCACCTGCAAGTTGCAAAACCGGCCCCTTACGAAGCAAAAAAGGACGGAAAAAACGTGCAAATCTACTGCCTTCTGTGGGAGTCAACAGTGTGGAGCTGGAGGAACACAGCAGGTCAGGGCAGCATCAGAGGAGCAGGAACGCCGATGTTCCGGGCCTAGACCCTGTTCCTCCAGCCCCACACTGTATTGACTCTGACTCCAGCATCTGCAGTTCTTGCTCTGTCCGACTGCTTTTCTGTGTAGCTTTGCCCCTCTAAAATGTGTCAGGGGGTTAAATGAGCGACCCTTTAACGACCGCGTTGGCATTTTTAAAATCAAGCTTGTTTACAAGATTATCAGAGCCCGCTGTGTGGTTTTCAAAGCAACTTAGAATTTTGACTAAGCTTTGAGTTCTGAGCGGATGTCCAAATGTTGGGCAGAAGGAGCTGGGCTGTTGACTTGGAGGTTGTATTCATCGGGTGGGGCATGTGATGGTGTTACTATAATATTACTGCCCAGATCTCAAAGACAGACACTACACCTTTAAGACAGCTAGATGATATCATGACATGTGATGCTCGAGTGTAAAAGATCGTACTCGCTGTAGATTCAGTTGGCAATCAGCCTGATACAGGGTTGCAGGCAGCTATGCTTGTAATATTATAACAAGTCCGATATGTCACATTATTGGGACACAGTTGTGCATGAACCTCCGGATGTCTAACTCAATATGCATCCAACTCTGTAATATCGAACCCCCCCCAATCTGTAGCACCTTGCATGGATTGTTGCCGTGAAAGGTGGTGAAGGTGCCTCAATGGACAAGGATGACTTTAAGCAAATGATTTCAAATCCCAATATCACAGGTGGTGAAATTTGAATTAAAACAAATCATCAGGAATGATGTAATGATTCTCATAAAAGAGCTGGTTTGCTCTTTAGAGAAGGAAATCTGCTTACCAGGTCTGGCCTTTGTGTGACTCCAGACCCACAGCAATGTCCCTTAACTGCCCTCTGAAATGACCTTAGCAAGCCACTCAGTTCAAGGGTAATAAATACTGGCCGTGCCACACCCCATAAGAATAAAGGAAAATAAAATATACAAAATATGCATCAGTGCCAATCAAACCCCTATCCTCCATGTGTGACTGGGCTTTCCTATCCTGAGACACTTGGCACATCAAAACTGCTTTGTAGTTTAAGATTATAGCTGATCTGATTACTCCATGTTCCTGTCTATCCATGATAACTTTTCACTCTCCCTTACTTTTCAAAAATATACAGACCTCTGTCGTAAAGAGATCCAAAGACTCTGCTCTACCACCTCATAGAGTCATAGAGTATTAGAACTGTACAGCAAGGTCCAACTCCTCTATGCCGTTCAGATATTCTACATTAATCTAGTCCCATTTTCCAGCATTTGACTCATATCCCTCTAACCCATTCTTATACATGTACCCATCCAGATGCCTTTTAAAAGTTGTAATTTTACCAGCCTCCACCACTTCCTCTGGCAGCTCATTCCAAACATGCACCACCCTCTGCATGAAAATATTTCCCTTTAGGTCCCTTCTAAACCTTTCCCCTCTCCACCTTAAACCCATACCCTCTAGTTTTAGACTCCCCTACCCTGGGAAAACGACCTTGGACAATCACCCTATCCATGCCCCTCATGATTTTATAAACGTCTACAAGGCCACCCTTCAGCCTCCGATGCTCCAGGGAAAATAGCCCCAGCCTGTTCAGCCTCTCCCTATAGCTCAAACCCTCCCACCCTAGTAAAATCCTTGTAAATCTTTTCTGAACCCTTTTAAGTTTAACAACATCCTTCCTATAGCAGGGAGACCAGAACTGAACGGAGTATTCCAAAAGTGGCCTAACCAATGTCCTGTACAGCCTCAATATGACATCCCAACTCTTTTACTCAATGCACTGACCAGTAAAGACAAGCATACCAAACAACTTCTTCTCTACCCTGTCTACCAGTGACTCCACTTTCAAGGAACTACGAACCTACACCCCAAGCTCTGTTTGTTCAGCAACACTCCCCAGGACCCTTCCTTTTGAGGAATCAAGTCTCAAAGACTCAAAAATATACATACCTCTGTTTTGAAGAGATTCAAAGACTCTGCTCTACCACCTTTTGAGGAATTGAGTCTGAAAGACTCACGATCACATGTGAGAAAAAAATCTTCGCATCTCTCTCTTAAATGGGTGAATGTTTATTTTCAAAACAGTGACATCTGTTTCTAGAATTTCCAACAAGAGGAAACAGCCTTTACACATTTATGCTGTCAAGACCCTCAGAATCTCATTTGGTTCTTCAAGTTATCTCTTAATATTCTGTTACCCAGCAGATATGACCATAGCCAGTCAAACCTTTCCTCATAAGGCAACACACCCGTTCCAAATATTAATCTAGTGAACCTTCTCTGAACTGCTTCCAATGTATTTGATTCCACCCCGAAATATGGAGACCGATTCTAGACATAATTCTGTAGATGTGCTCTTACTAATGCCTTGTGTAACTGAAGTATAACCTCCTTACGTTTGTATTCAATTCTCTTTGCAATAAATATAACATTCCATCAACCTTCCTAACTACCCGCTGCACCTGCATACTAACCATTTGCAATTCATGGGTGGCACGGTAGCTCAGTGGTTAACACTGCTGCCTCACAGCGCCGGGGACTTGGGTTTGATTCCACCCTTGGGCCACTGTCCCAGTGGAATTTGCACATTCTCCCCGTGTCTGCATTGCTTTCCTCCCACAGTCCAAAAATGTGCAGGCTAGGTGGATTGGCCATGCTAAATTGCCCGTTGTGTAGAGGGGGATGGGTCTGGATGGGATGCTCTGAGGGTCAGTGTGGATGTGTTGGGCTGAAGGGCCTGTTTCCACACTATATGGATTCTATGATACACCAGTACATCCAGGTCTGTCTGCAATTTCTCACCGTTTAGATGATATGCTTCTTTTTAACTTTCCTGGTAAACTGGACAATTTTACATTATCCCACTTTTGCCAGATCTTTATCTACTCACTTACCTATCTATCTTACATTGAGGCCTCCTAATGTTCTCTGCACAACTCACTTACTTCCCTATCTTTGTGTCATCAGAAAATTTAACCCCCATACCTTTGATACTTTCATCTAAGTCACGTATATAAATTGTAATAAGTTGAGGTCTGAGCACTGATCCCTGTAGCATACAATTTGTTTCCAACAAGAAAATCACACATTTATGCCTACCCTCTGTTTCCTGTTAGCTAACCAATTTTCTGCCCATATCACGATGATATCCCCTACACCAGGAGCTTTTTTTTCTGCAAAAACCTTTGATGCAGTACCTTATTAAATGTCATCTGGAAATCAAGTACCATATATCCAACAGTTCTCCTTTATCCACAGCATGTCACTCCTTCAAAGAAATCCAGTTGTCTAAGTAAAGATGACTTCCTTTTCACAAAACCATGTCAATTCTGCCTGATTATCTTGAACTTTGTAAGTGCCCTGCTATAGTGTCTTTAATATTGACTATAACATTTTCCCTTTTACAAGCCTTTCCAAGCCTGTACTCAATTTTCTTCTCAATGTCACTACTGAATCTAAAACCACCAACCTTTTGGGAGTGCCCTCAGAATTCATCATAACTTGCTGCTTAAAAAAAGTAAATTTCATCACCTTCCTGCTCCTTTGCCAATTAACTTAAATTAATGACTTCTGCTTACTAACACTTCTGGAATAGCCTGCCCTTCAAAACCCTTCAGATTTTGGAATAACTGTGTCAAATCTCCCTGCTAACCCCAATTTCCACCACCTCTCTTTACAACCAAAATCTTTCATCCTTAGTGCAACTGTAGCAAACTCCCTCCATATATTGTCTTGAACTCTGAAATCCTTCTTAATTAATGGAAGCCAGCACTGACCGCAATGATTTGTAAAGGTTTTGCATAAGGTTCTTGATTTGATTCACTAGACTTCAATGTATTGCTATGATTAAGTAACATGAGAGCAATGTTTCCCTTTAATCCCATCAAATATATTTAAATGTTTCGCACAGTTAACTGACATGGCTGATTATTTAATTTCTCTATATTAGATCCATCAACAAAGCTGCTAAATTAAACAAAATTATTGATTGATTATAATCAGGCTTATTCAACAATGAATCAAAACTGATGAGCATGCAGTTTGAAATATTAAGTAACCCCAACATACATAGACACACGTGTGCATGAACAAGCACATGTACACGCATATACATGCACAAGCACACATGCAGACATTCGTACACATGCACATGCACACACATGTTCACAAGATAAAGAAAAGAACAAGGAAACGTCCTCTGCAGAGATTAACTTTGGAAAACAAAAGCTTTGGCCCGAGTAGTTGTCAATTATCAGTGAATAAACATATAGATTGCTCACTTACAGTTGTCACTATACACATTCAGCTGTCTTTCTGAGTTCTCTTCAGATGTACTTTGTTCAGGATGTTGTTTAGGGAGAATAGCTGTTTTGTTTTCTCATTACTCACATGGGATCCTCAAGAGGCCTTTCAGAAAGGGGCAAAGGCTGAGCTGGATGTCTTATCTCTTTACAGGCTGCACCACAAGTGAACTCAAAACATCCATGAACAGTCAAACAAAAGCACAAAAAGTTGGAGAAACTCAGTAGGTCTGGCAGCATCTGTGGAAAGAAAAAAGAAACAGTTAAGGTTTCGGGTCCAGCGGCACTTTGTCAGAACTGAAACCAGCTCAGAAATGGTGGTAATTATGCTGATGACTCGGGGTATGGGGCTGTGGGTGGAGATTGGGGGTGTGGGTGAGGTGAGACTGAGAGAGACAGAGAAAAGAGAAGCAGACAGACAGAGAGAGACATAATCATGCTCCAAAATTGTTAAACTCAATGTTGAGATTTGAAAGCTGTAAGGTGCCCCAGGTGGAAGACAAGGTGTTGGTCCTCCAGCTGGCATTGGAGCACTGCAGCAGGCCTGAGACAGAAATGTTGGCATGGAAACATGGTGGTGTGTTGGAGTGGCAGGTAACTGGAAGCTTGGGATTGTTATTACAGACAGAACGTAGGTGTCCTGCAAAGCGGGCGCTCCATCAGTGCTTTGTCTCCCCAATATTGATGAGGCTGCATTGTGAGCAGCGAATACAACAGACTAGATTGATTGAAGTGCAGGTAAGCGTTAGCTTCATCTGGAAGGTTTGTCTGGGTCCTCGGAAGGAGGAGGGAGGGGAGAAATGTAATGAGTGTTGCACCTTCTCCGATTGCACAGAAAGGTACCATGGGGGTGCAGGGAGCTGATGGGAGTGGGGAAGAGTGGACCAGGGTGTCCCAGAGTGAATGGTCCTTGCGGAAGACTGAGAAGGGAGGGGAGGGAAATCCCACTGGAGGTGGAAGTAATGGCTGCTTATCCACCAACACCCTTGAATGTTGAGGCTGACGGGGTGTAAAGTGAGGACAAGGGAGACCCTATCATTGTTGTATGAGGGAAGAGGGAAGCCTTAGGCATGACCACCTTTTTCCTCAGAGGAGAATTCCCCACTACCATGGGCGACAGTGCCGTCAGCCATGTCTGTTCTATTTCCCACACATCTGCCCTCAATTTCAGAGTGTGATCACTTCACTCCATTGATGTTACTCACCCCCATGACCCCAGATCCTGTCCTGTATGTGTCACTCTCAGCACAGACAACCCATTTTCAACTACCCGCAATCCCCATTGTCACTCCTACCTTCCTGGATTACCATCAACAATCCTCTTGTCCAGTTCCTTTCTTCCTTTCTCTCTGTTTCAAGGCACTGTCTCCATCTATCTGTCTCACTCCTCCTCCACCAGCCCCATCCCCCACCCTTCACCCCTTTATCAGCAGAAGTATTACCAATTCCCAGCTGCCTTCAGCTCTGACAAAAAGTCACTGGACTGAAAAAGTTAACTGTTTTTTTGCTGCACAGATGCTGCCAGACCTGCTGAGTTTCTGTTTTCGTTAGTTTCAGATCTCCAGCATTCACAGTTCTTTGTTTTATTCGTTCAAATAGCCATACTCTTGACAGTCATGAACACAGACATATGACTTCCAGCAGGTCAAGTAGTTACTGAAGTAAGAGAGACAGTAGGAATTGCCGATGCTGGAGAATCTGAGATAACAAG
>NW_025967495.1:17352-25000 GCF_021869965.1 Rhincodon typus
GCTTGGCCTGCTGTGTTCATCCAGCTCTACAACTTGTTATCTCAGTTACTGAAGTAATTTGCTTTCCAGTATATATCTCCCACAGTGACCTTAAAAAATAACTTGTCCAGTTATCTTCTCTGTACTCCAAATGAACCAATCTTTTAGGCATGAGGCCTAAAAAAAATTACAATGGAAGCCTCTTCACAAAACGAAAACTATGAAATCAGGAATGCTGTGCTGTACACAGTCATAGCAGCCTTCTCAACTTGTCTTACTAGCATTTAAAAATTAATATCTCCCTTTCAAATCAGAAACTTCTCAACTATTTGTTCTTCGGTCAATAGCCATACCATCAATTCCAGAAAAAAAAGAGATGGTAGGAATGATGACTCAAAGGGTACAGTCAGTAAAATGTCCCAAATCAATGCTGTATCACCTTTATCAGAGCTCTTAATGTAACCTACTTCAGCATTCCTCATATTCATCATGTAACTACCCCGAGGAATGTGACTGAAAAAAGAAATGCTCCTCAAGGCACAACTGTATAAAAATGGAAAGATCAGATTTTGGGTCATAATCAAGAATTTTGGCTCCAGATGTTCATTTCTTTTCCCAGATTGAAAATTAGATTGTACATTAGACTGGGGCATGAGGCGGTACGCAGGCTCAGTGGTTAGCACTGCTGCCTCACAGTGCCCAGGGACCCAGGTTCCATTCCATCCTCGGGCCACTGTCTGTGTGGAGTTTGCACATTCTCCCTGTGTAAGTGTGGGTTTCACCCAAATGCTCTGGTTTCCTCCCACAGTCCAAAGGTGTGCAAGCTGGGTGGATTAGCCATGGGATATACAGGGTTACAGGGATGAGGAGGGTCTAGGTGGGATGCTCTTCAGAGTCTCGGTGTAGACTCAATGGGCTGAATGGCCTGCTTCCACACCAGGGATTCTATGATTAGAAAGTAGGTGAAGCTTTCTCACTTGGGCTGAAGGTAATTCAGAAAAGAAGCTCCTGTTAGCCTTTCACACATGCTGAAGCCTCCACAATCTGGGTTATTGGACAAATTTCACGAGGTTGATTAGCCCCATATTTCCAAAATACACGCCATCCTACGGCTAGAAGTTCTTCTGGGATAAAACAATTTCAAAAAAAACAGAAAGACTTGCACTTATAAAGCATTTTTCATACCACCTGACATCTTTAAGTGCTTTTCAGTCAATGAATGGGGATAATAATAGATGGTATTTAGCTTCACAACCATTAAGGAAATAAATTATGGGCTGTTCAGTGACTAGTGGGGAAAGCCTTTGCCTGATGTGATATCAGAAAGAGAAGAACCAAACTACACTCACCATCTTCACTGACTTTGCTTGGTTTGAGGAACAATGAAACCAGATTCAGACAACTCTATAAAAAATAAGTCCAGATCCCTGCTTCTGCTCATTGAGCAAGGACTCGACAGTTGCAATTGCATCTATGTGGCTGTCAGTTGAGGACAGGATCTGCCTCTGCTTTGATGCCCTCCACAGTGGAATAGCACAGTATCCCAGCTGCCAGAAGAAGGTTGATCAGTTGGATCAAATTCTGCAGGGTCACTAGCACAGATTTAAGATGTGAGGAAAAGCTTTTCCACCCAGAGGCTGGTGAGAATCTGGAACTCGCTGCCAGTAAGGGCACTGGAGGCAGAAACCCCCGTATCATTTAAGAAATATTTAGATGTGCGCTAGTGATACATAGGCATACAGAGCTATGGACCAAGTGCTGGAAAATGGGATTAGATTAGTAAGAAAAACAGAAGTTGCTGGAAAAGCTCAGCAGATCTGGCAGCATCTGTGAAGAAAAAATCAGAGTTAACATTTCGGGTCCAGTGACCTTTCCTCAGACCCAAAATGTTAACTCTGATTTTTTCTTCACAGATGCTGCCAGACCAGTTGAGCTTTTCCAGCAACTTCTGTTTTTGTTCCTGATTTACAGCATCTTTCATTTTTATTTCGATTAGTGAGGTGTTTTTGGCTGACGCAGATGCAATGAGCTGAAGGGACTTTGTCTGCACTGTAGATCTCTATGACTCTATGACCAGTGGGAGCCATCAGTGGGTCAATGCCTTCGGGTGAAAGAGGAGATAAGAAAAGATACTGTTTCATGAGACATTAAAAGAGGCATATCAGACTGACCCAGGAGCTGGGATGGTGAGTATGCAGCCAACTTATCTCTTGATTTTGGGGATTCTGTTCCAATCAATCCTGTCGAGGTGAGCATATGAAGTAGGAGCAGGAACAGACTATTCAGCCCCTCATGTCTGTTCTGCTATCCAATGGGGTCATGGCTGATCTTTGACTTTCCTGCACTATCCCCATATCCCATGATGTTTTCAACACTGCTTTGGACCACTCGCTGTGAAAAACACCCAGTTCTAGAGGCTGTGATTTCATTGTGAGTACTGCCCTTAATGTGCCTTCAAACTGCATTCAGAAAATATGTACATAATTGCCAAATCATAGAATCCCTGCAGAGTGGAAGCAGCACCATTTGGCCCATTGAGTCTACACCAACCCTCCAAAGAGCATTCTACCCAGACCGACCCCTACCCTATCCCTCTAACCCTGCATTTCCCATGGCTAATCCACCTAGCCTGCACATTCTTGGATACTATGGGCAATATAGCATGGCCAACCCACCTAACCTGCACATCCTTGGACTGTGGGAGGAAACCGGAGCACAAATGAGTATTTCCATCAGATGTAGAAATCACCATTCACATCAAACCAAAGCACTTCAATGCTAGTTAATTACTTTGTAAAATGTTTTACTCTTGTCACCTAGGTAAATGTTGCACACACACGAGGACCTATAATTGCTGATTGGCCTCCTACTGAATGATCATTATTTTATAGAATCTCTACAATGTGGAAGCAGGCCCTTCGGCCCAACAAGTCCACACCGACCCTCAGAACATCCCACCCAGACCCATTCCCCAAACCCACCTAATCTACACATCCCTGGACACTATGGGCAATTTAGCATGGTCAATCTACCTTAGCCTGCACATCTTCAGACTGTGGGAGGAAACCAGAGCACCTGGAGGAAACCCAAGTAGACACAGGGAGAACATGCAAACTCCACACAGACAGTTGCCTGAGGGGGAATCGAACCCAGGCCCCCAGTGCTGTGAGGCAGTAGTGCTAACCACTGAGCCCTATGTGATTCCAGATAAACATGGGATTAAATAAACAGCAGTTTAAACTAGTTTGTCCAGGGTGGGAACTGAGGGGCAACTGAAATTTGAAGGCGGTAAAGTTGGCAACGGGAACTTCAAAGCCATTAGAGGTAGCTCTAGCAAGTGTGTTAATTTGAATAAAGGCAAGGGATAGCAAATGTTTACGGTAAACATTAATGACTTGGAGGAAGAAATTGAATGTACTGTAGCCAAATTTGCAGACAACACAAAAACAGATGGAAAGGCAGGATGTGAAAAGGATACAGTTCAAACAGCTTACAGAGGGAAATTGATAGGTTAAGTAAGTGGGCAAAAAGTTGGCATATGGAATATAATTTGGGAAAACATGAAGTTGTTCATTTTGGAAGGGAGAACAAAAGAATAGGACATTATTTGAACAGAGCAAAAACTGTATAAAGCTGCAACACAAAGGGTCTTGTGGGTACTTATACATGAAACACAGAAAGCTAGCACACAGGAGCAGCAGTTAATCAGGAAGGTGAATGGAATGTTGGCCCTTATTTCCAGAGGGTTGGACAATAAAACTAGGGAAGTCTTACTGCAACTGTACAAGATGCTGGTGAGACAACACCTGGACTACTGAGATTTACCCTTATTTAAGAAGGGATATTATTTCGCTGGAGGCAGTTCAAAGAATGTTCACTTGGATGACCCCTGGTATGGAGGATTGTCTTATGAGTAAAGGCTAAATAGGTTGGGACTCATTGGAATTTAGAAGAGTGAGAGGTAATCTTATTGAAACATATAGGGTTCTTAAAGGGCCTGACAGGGTAAATGCTGAAAGGATGTTTCCCCTCATGGGAGAGTCTAGGACCAGAGGGCATAGTCTCAGAATTAAGGGATCCAATTTAAGACAAAAAGAGGAGGCATTTCTTCTCTCAGAGTCCTTGTAAGGGCTTTCCACAGAGAGCTGTAGGGCAGAGTCCTTGTGTGTATTTAAGGCTGAAACAGATAGATTCTTGATCAGTTGGGGAAGGGTTACAGGAAAAGGGCGGGAAAGTAGACATGAGGAATACCAGATCAGACATGATCCTATTGACTGGCAGAGCATGCTTGAGGGGCCCAATGGCCTACGCCTGTTCCTATTTCTTATAGACTCACGCGGCATACATTGACTGAGGTGAATTGGTGAAAAAAAGCTTAATTGTTCATAAGCAATGGACAGTTTTCAAAGAACCATTACCTGCCAATTACACGTTCCTTCAAGTTGTAAGAATCCAAAAAAGATCAGTCAACCATTGGTGACAATGGAAGTTAAGGATTGTGTGAGATTAAAAGAAAAGGATTATAAAGTTGCTAGAAATAATAGTAAATCTGAGGACTGGGAAGTTTTTTAGAATAAGGAGAATAAAGAAACTGATTTGGAAAGGAAGAGCAGGATATGAATGCAATCTAGCATAAAACATAAGAACAGGCTGTAAAAGCTTCTACAGGTATGTAAAAAAGAAATATTTGGCTTAGACAAATGTGGGTCCACTACGGGCAGAGATATGAGAATTTATAATGTGGAATAGAGAAATGGTGGAGAAGCTTAATAATGTACCGCAAAGAAGATACGAGAGAAATTTCCCAGAATTAGAGATACAGATAATGAGGAGTTGAAGGAAATTAGTGTTATTAAGAAGGTGTGCTGGAAAGATTAATGGAGTTAAGAATAAAGAACAAAGAAAATTACAGCACAGGAACAGGCCCTTCATCCCTCCAAGCCTGCACCAAAATGCTGCCCGTCACAACTAACACCCCCTACCTTTCCGGGGACCGTATCCCTCTATTCCCATCCTATTCATATATTTGTCAAGATGCCCTTTAAAAGTCACTATAGTATCTGCTTCCACTACCTCCCCCGGCAGTGAGTTCCAGCCACTCACCACCCTCTGTGTAAAAATCTTGCCTCGTACATCACCTTTAAACCTTGCCCCTTACACCTTAAACCTGTGACCCCCAGTAACTGATTCTTCAACCCTGGGAAAAAGCTTCTGACTGTCCACTCTGTCCATGCCCTTCATAAGCTTGTAGACCTCTATCAGGTCCCCCCTCAACCTCCGTCATTCCAGTGAGAACAATCCAAGTTTCTCCAACCTCTCCTCATAGCTAATGCCCTCCATACCAGGTAACATCCTGGTAAATCTTTTCTGTACCTTCTCCAAAGCCACCACATCCTTCTGGTAGTATGGCAACCAGAATTGAACACAATATTCCAAATGCAGCCTAACTAAGGTTCTCTAAAGCTGCAACATTACCTGCCAATTTTTAAACTCAATGCCCCGGCCGATGAAAGCAAGCATGTCGAATGCCTTGTTGACTACCTTCTCCACCTGTGTTACCACTCTCAGTGACCTGTGTGCCTGCACACCCAGATCCCTCTGCCTATCAGTACTCTTAAGGGTTCTGCCATTTACTGCATATTTTCCATCTGGATTAGACCTTCCGAAATGCATCACCTCACATTTTTCCGGATTAAATTCCATCTGCCATCTCTCTGCCCAAGTCACCAACCGATCTATATCCAGCTGTATCCTTTGACGGTCCTCATCGCTATCTGCAATTCCACCAACCTTTGTGTCATCGGCAAACTTACTAATCAGACCAGGTACAAATAGCAAAGGTCCCAGCACTGATCCTAGAGGAACGCCACTAGTCACAGTCCTCCATTCAGAAACGCACCCGTCCACTGCTACCCTCTGTCTTCTATGACCGAGCCAGTTTTTTATCCATCTTGCAAGCTCACCTCTGACCCCGTGCGACTTTACCTTCTGTATCAGCCTGCCATGAGGGATCTTATCAAGGGCCTTACTGAAGTCCATGTAGACAACATCCACTGCCCTACCCTCATCGATCATCTTCGCCACTTCCTCAAAAAACTCAACCAAGTTAGTGAGACACGACCTCCCGTTCACAAAACCATGTTGCCTCTCGCTAATATGCTCACTTATTTCCAAGTGGGAGTAAATCCTGTCTCGAAGAATCCTCTCCAATAATTTCTGTACCACTGATGTAAGGCTCACCGGCCTATAATTAGCTGGATTATCCCTGCCACTCTTCTTAAACAAAGGAACAACATTGGCTATTCTCAAATCCTCTGGGACCTC
Organism: Rhincodon typus; assembly: GCF_021869965.1. Taxonomy (NCBI): domain Eukaryota; kingdom Metazoa; phylum Chordata; class Chondrichthyes; order Orectolobiformes; family Rhincodontidae; genus Rhincodon; species Rhincodon typus. Next base: position 23,656 of record NW_025967495.1, read on the forward strand.
CCCTGTAGCTAGTGAGGATACAAAGATTTCTCTCAAGGCCCCAGCAATTTCCTCCCTTGCCCCTCTCAGTATTCTGGGGTATATCCCATCAGGCCCTGGGAACTTGTTTAGCTTAATGTTTTTCAAGACCCCCAATACCTCCTCCCTTTTGATCTCAACATGACCCAAACTATCTACATACCCTTCCCCAGATTCATCATCCACCAAGTCCTTCTCTATGATGACTACGGATGCAAAGTACTCATTTAATACTCCCTCTACACATAAATTCCCTTCCCTGCCCTTGAGTGGGCCAACCCTCTGCCTGGCTACCTTCTTACTCTTTACATATGTATAAAATGCCTTGGGATTTTACTTAATCCTGTTGGCCAATGACTTTTCAAGACCCCTTTTAGCCGTCCTGACTCCTTGCTTAAGTTTCTTTTGACTTCCTTTGTATTCTACCCTTGCTTCGTGTGTTCCCAGCCTCCTAGCCTTGACAAATGCTTCCTTTTTCTTTTTGATTAGGCTCACAATATCTCTCGTTATCCAAGGTTCCCTAAACTTGCCATACTTATCTTTCATCCTTACAGGAAAGTGCCGGTCCTGAGTTGCCAGCAACTTATACTTGAAAGCCTCCCACATACCATATATTGATTTGCCTTCAAACATCTGCTTCCAATCTACATTCTCCAGTTCCTGCCTAATATTGTTGTAATTAGCCTTCCCCCAATTTAACACCTTCACCTGGCAACTACACCCATCTTTATCCATCAGTACCTTAAAGCTTACTGAATTGTGATCACTATTCCCGAGCTGCTCACCTACTGAGACATCAACCACCTGGCCAGGCTCATTTCCCAATACTAGGACCAGTACGGCCCCTTTCCTAGTTGGACTATCTACATACTGTTTCAAGAAGTCCTCCTGGATGCTCCTTACAAACTCTGCCCCATCCGCGCCCCAAGCACTAAGTGAATCCAAGTTAATATATGGGAAATTAAAGTCACCTACGAGTTGAGTGTTGATAAGTCCCCAGGACTTGATGGTCTATTTCCTAAAGTGTTGAAGGAGGTAGCTATAACCCTAGTCGATACTTTGGTGATCATGTTCAAAATTCCATAGTTTCTGCAACGATCCCTGAAGAATTGAAGCCAGTAAATGTCACCCCATTATTTAAGAATGGAGGAAGAGAGAAAACAGGAAACTACAGCTTTACAACAGGTAATAGGGAAATTAGAACATAGAACATAGAACAGTACAGCACGGTACAGGCCCTTCGGCCTACAATGTTGTGCCGAACTTTTACCCTAATCCTAAGGTCTATCTAACCTCCACCCCTACCTTATACTATCATCCATATGCC
>NW_025967496.1:0-18614 GCF_021869965.1 Rhincodon typus
CGGAAGGACAGACAGGAAGGTAAGGGAGGTGGAGTTGCTCTGATTTTTAAGGATGATATCAGGGTGGTAGTGAGAGATGATATAGGTTCTCCTGATCAAAACGTTGAATCCATTTGGGTGGAAATTAGGAATAGCAGGGAGAAGAATTCTCTGATAGGTGTGGTCTATAGGCCACCAAATAATGACATCGTGGTGGGGCAGGCAATAACCATAGAAATAGCTAATGCATGTAAAAATGTTACAGCAATTATCATGGGGGATTTTAATCTACATATCGATTGGTCAAACCAGGTCGGTCATGGCAGCCTTGAGGAGGGGTTCATAGAATGCATCTGTGATAATTTCCTTGAACAATACGTAATGGAACCTACGATGGAGCAAGCTATCCTAGATCTAGTCCTGTGCAATGAGACAGGAATAATTAATGATCTCACAGTTAGGGATCCTCTCGGAAGGAGCGATCACAGTATGGTTGAATTTAAAATACAGGTGGAGCGTGAGAAGGTTAAATCCAGTACCTATGTCCTGTGCTTAAACAAAGGAGACTATGAAGGAATGAGGGAGGAGTTAGCTAAGGTAGAACGGGAACAAAAACTTTATAGTGGGTCAATTGAGGAACAGTGGAGGACTTTCAAAATGATTTTTCACAGTGCTCAGCAGAAGTATAGTCCGATGATAAGGAAGAACTGTAGGAAAAGAGAGAGCCAGCCATGGATGTCTAAGGAAATAAAGGAAAGTATCAGATTGAAAAAAAAACACATACAAAAAAGCAAAGAGTAGTGGGAAACTAGTAGACTGGGAAATCTTTAAAGGCCAACAGAAAGCCACAAAAAAAGTTATAAAGAAAAGTAAGATAGATTATGAGAGTAAACTAGCTCAGAATATAAAAACAGGCAGCAAAAGTTTCTATAAATATGTAAATCGTAAAAGAGTAGCAAAGGTAAACATTGGTCCTTTAGAGGATGAGAAGGCCAATTTGATAACTGGAAATGAGGAAATAGCCGAGATATTAAACAGTTATTTCGTGTCGGTCTTCACAGTGGAAGACACAAATAACATGCCGAAAACTAATGGCAAAAAGGTCATAGCAGGTGAGGACCGAGAAACTATCGTTATCACTAAGGAGGCAGTGCTGGGCAAGCTAATGGGGCTAAAGGTAGACAAGTCTCCTGGCCCTGATGAAATGCATCCCAGGGTACTAAAAGAGGTGATGGGGGAAATAGCAAATGCACTAGTAATTATTTACCAAAATTCACTGGACTCTGGGGTGGTTCCCGCAGATACATCTGGATATAAATTGTCTCATTGGGAACACCCAGCATGAGTTCATGAAGGGTAAGTCATGTTTAACTAATTTGGTAGAATTCTTTGAGGACACTACTTGCATGGTGGACAATGGGGAACCTGTGGATGTGGTGTATCTGGATTTCCAGAAGGCATTTGACAAGGTGCCACACCAAAGGCTGCTACATAAGATAAAGTTGCTCGGTATTACAGGTAATGTATTGGCATGGATAGAGGATTGGTTGACCAGTAGAAAGCAAAGAGTAGGGGTAAATGGGTGTTTTTCTGGTTGGCGGTCAGTGGCTATTGGTGTGCCTCAGGGATCAGAGTTGGTACCGCAATTGTTTACAATTTACATAGACGATTTGGAGTTGGCGACTAAGTGTGTTGTGTCAAAATTTGCAGATGACACTAAGGTGAGTGGTAGAGCAAAATGTGCAGAAGACACTGAAAGTCTGCAGAGGGATATAGATAGTCTAAGTAAGTGGGCAAAGGTCTGGCAGATGGAGTACAATGTTGATAAGTGTGAGGTCATCCATTTTGGTAGGAATAACAGCAAAATGGACTATATTTTAAATGGTAAAAAATTGCAACACGCTGCTGTGCAGAGGGACTTGGGTGTCCTTGTGCATGAATCACTAAATGTAGGATTGCAGGTGCAGCAGGTGATTAAAAAGGCAAATGGAATTTTGTCTGTCATTGCTAGAGGGATGGAGTTTAAAAACAGGGAGGCTATGCTGCAGCTGTATAGGGTCCTGGTGAGGCCACACCTGGAGTACTGTGTGCAGTTTTGGTTTCCTTACTTGAGAAGAGATATACTAGCACTGGAGTGGGTGCAGAGGCGATTCACTCGGTTGATTCCAGAGTTCAGAGGGTTGGATTATGAGGAGAGCCTGAGTAGACTGGGATTGTACTCATTGGAATTCAGAAGAATGAGGGGAGATCTTATAGAAACATATAAGATTATGAAGGGAATAGATAAGGTGGAGGCAGGGAGGTTTTTTCCGCTAGCAGGTGAAACTAGGACTAGAGGGCATCGCCTCAAAATAAAGGGAAGCAGATGTAGGACTGTGGTCAGGAGGAAGTTCTTCACCCAAAGGCTTGTGAGTCTGTGGAATTCCCTGCCCAGTGAAGCAGTTGAAGCTACCTCGTTGAATGTTTTTAAGGCAAGGCTGGATAAATTTTTGAACAGTAAAGGAATTAAGGGTTATGGTGAGTGGACAGGTAAGTGGAGCTGAGTCTCAAAAAGATCAGCCATGATCTTATTAAATGGCGGAGCAGCCTTGAGGGACCAGCTGGCCTACTCCTGCTCCTAGTTCTTATGTTATGTTCTTATGTTCTTATGACGCTTCATCAGAACTCTGATATTTTGACCTGCTGAGCTTCACCAACAATTTCTGCTTTTGTTTCAAATCTCCAGCATCCACAGCTCTTTGTTTTATTTTACTGATCCTATCTAATGGCTGTATTAGAGGAATCTCTGACATTCTGAAAGTGAGGCCATCTTTGTCATACACTTACATTTGTTCTTCCATTGCATTTTGCTGTTTCTCATGGGTTTGCTTCATTATTTCTATTTGCTCCTTGATCTGATCCTGGTTACCTAGCAACTAAGACAAATGCATCAGTCTTCCCAATTTCCAAGCCAAAACCCCAGCAGATATTTTTCACCATTTGTAACAATGACCAGCAAAAATGCCCTTCATTTGTGAATATTATAACATTCCCAGCAGAAATCTGGCATCATAGTCTGAAGCAGTTTGAAATACTGATGTATTGACATAGGATGCAATATGAGACACATGTGTGATACAAAGCTAGCTTTTCCATCAGCCCAAGATGGAATCTGTGGTTCTGTATGGCACACCCCGGGCTTTGATGTCTGCATCTCTTATTTCCTGGAGGGTGCCCGCAATTTTGAAACAAATAGACTTCTAGCAATTAGAACTTTACAATGCTACAGAATTCTTCTGGAGGAGACAGACAAATTTTAAATGAGTAATGGGTTGAAGGGTTAAGGGGAGCACGCAGGAAAATTGAGTCAAGGCTGGAATGGTGAGCACTGCTGCCTCACAGTACCTGGGACCCAGGTTCTATTCCAGACTCAAGCAACTCTCTGTGTGGAGTTTGCACATTCTCCCCGTGTCGGTGTGAGTTTTCTCTGGGTGCTCTGTTTTCTTCCCACAATCTAAAGATGTGCAGGTTAGTTGGATTAGCCATGCTAAATTGTCCATTGCATCCAGGGATGTGCAGGCTGGATGGATTAGCCATAGGAAATGCAGGGTGATAGGGGCAGTGTAGGTGGGTGGGTTGGGGGTGGGATATGGGTAGGATGCTCTTCAGAGGTCAGTATGGACTCATTGGGCCAAATAGCCTACTTGTAGGAATTCTATTCTATGAGATCAACCACAATCACATTAAATGTGATAGCAGGCTCAAGGGGCTGAATTGCCTGCCCCTGCTTCTAGTTCTTATGTCCCTCTGCTCTGTAAGATTTAAATTTTTTAAGAGTTCCTAAGATTTTCACAACTAGTTCTTCTAGGCCAATATGTATACAAGTCGGGCCCTATAGTCATCATGGAAACTGGTTCATTGTCATTTGAATGCATTTGATAGTTGATCGGATCTACTGGCTTGAAACTAGTCTCTCAGCATGGATTGCTATTGGAGTCTTAAGAGAACTGTATGAAACAATTCAATCCTAAATTGCCGCATGTAACGTGGGAAGTTGGAGTAAATGAAAATCAGAAAAATTCCACATTTCAGTGCCTTTGATTAATACTTACATTTCTTTCAAGCGTGGCACGCTCAGATTCAGAAACGAACACCTCTTCAGGCTTGATGCATTATAAACATAAAGGCAAAATGATTAATGTGACTGCATTCTTTTTTCTTAAAAGCCACTGATTTGCCATGGAGACCAAACTTAGGCATATTTACACCAAATCATAGAATCCCTGCAGTTCAGAAGCAGACTATTTGGCCCAACAAGTCCACACTGACCCTCCCAAGAGCATCTTATCCAGACCTACTCCCCTACCCTATGTCTATAAACATGCATTTCCCATGGCTAACCCACTGAGCCTACACATCCCCGGAAACTACAGGCAATTTAGCATGGCTGATCCACCTGACCTGCACACCTTTGGACTATTGGGGAAAAAAAACTAGAGTGCCCAGAGGAAACCCACACTAATGCAGGAAGAATGTGCAAACTCCACACAGTCACCTGAGGGTAGACTAGAACCTAGGTCTTTGGGACAATGAGGTAGCAGTGCTAACCACTGCGCCACCCAAAGATTTTTAACAGAATAGCGCTCTTGAAATCCACCAAGCTTTAACGTTTGCAACAAAGACTAAAAGTATGTTTTAAAAAGCATCTGAAAGACCCAAGATACTACATTGTAACCAGGACTAACACTCCTCGTCATGACAGGCTACACTTACTTGGAGCCACTTGTTTCTCACTTTCAGCTCAGAGCCTGATGAGCTCCTAACTAGCAGCAAGACTGAAAACTAGTTCTGAAGAAGTCATATTGGACTTGAAACATTAACACTGTCGTTCTCTCTACAGATGATGCTGCACCTGCTAGCTCCCTCCACCATCACTTCTTTTTATTTCAAATTTCCAGCATTGGCAGTACCTTGATTTTATCACTGTGAAACAGATTGCTGCAAATGTTACATTGCCATGTAAATGTATGAGACTATGTGGAGATAAGTGAACTGTAAATTGTGTAAGTCAGGGAGATTTACCTTCATCTTCTGGCTACTGAGCCGAGCAACAAGATCCCTTACTCTGTTTAACTCAGCTGCAGCTTCATCATAAATGGCTTGGGATTTTGCATACTCGTCCTGGTTCCTGGTCAGCGAATTCTTAGATTTGGCCAAATTCAATAACTCCAAGCTCAGCTCGTCATTTTTCGCGACCTGCCACAAAACCCACACAAAACGTAATAATAAATGAGCTGCAGTGCAGGCATAGATGAGGTGACAACATAATAGATTATATATCAAAGCTCCCTGCATTGGGGGTTAGGTAGCTGGCCAGTTGGTTTGTAAATTTAGAATAATACCAACAGTGATGGCTTCAATTCCCACACCAGCAGACGGTACCATGAAGGACTTTCCTTTTCAACCCATTGGCAGGGTTGGAGGGTTACAGGTATACACAGAGGCTGGAGCTATTTGCTCTGGAGCATCAGAGGCTGAGGGGTGATCTCATAAAGGTTTATAAAATCATGCGGGGCATGAATAGAGTGAATAGCCAAAGTCTTTTCTCCCAGGGAAGGGGAGTCCAAAACTAGAGGGCATATGGTACAATTACAACTTTTAAAAGGCATCTGGATGAGTATATGAATAGGAAGGGTTTAGAGGGATATGGGCCAACATTAATTAAGGATATTTGATTGGCATGGATGAGTTGGACCAAAGGGTGTGTTTCTGTGCTGTTCATCTCTATGACTCTCCCCTCACCTGAGATGTCAAGGTTTCTTTTTTGATTCAACCTATTTTTCCCCTCATCAACCTGTTCAGAGATGTTATTACAGACTTCAGGAACAGGTGGGATTGAACCAAGGCCTAGAGGTAGGGACACTACTGGTGTGCCAACAGAGGGGCCCATCTGAGATGTCAAATTAAACCATCATCAGTCATTTCTCTCTAATGAGAGCAGTCCTAGCCCCTGGTAGGACTATGGTAACTTTAACTTAGGTCACATCTTCACATGCACTTCAAAGCTAGAGCTCTAAGATGATTTTAAACTTTTAGGCTTGAATTTTTCTCATTTTTTTTATTTTTAAATAATTTTGTTTTAACATTTAAGTGCTCTATATTTAGAACATCGCTCCTTTTTAAAACAAAGTCTAAATGCCTTGCTTTTGAATATGTTTAATATTTAAATAGTTCTTTTTAAAAACTGTGCCTTATCTTGGACAATATGTATAGAAGTTTAAGTGGCCAACTTTGGGACTTTTCCTCATTGTTTAATATTGTTCTAAAGCTCCTCTTGCGCATTTAAGATTGAGAACTGAGATGAAATGAACACGAAATGGGTTGACTGTTTTGAAGCCTCTATATTTCCATTTTTTAAAGAGGTTGTTTGCGGTTTGCAGTTGAGTTCTTGTTCCCATAACCGCGCCAGACCCCACCGCTCAGAGATCCGACCTTGAACTGAGATGTCTGGCCGCCCAAGAACCGCCGGCACCAGAAGTTGCACTCGTTTCGCTTCATCATCTCCTGAGCCTAACTCCGCAAACCCCGGGCGCAAATGAAGCATAAAGTGCTGCTCTAGTGGCATGGTCCGGAGCAAACGTTACATCAAAGGGGCCAGTATCCACTGACCAAACAAGGAAATTACCCAACAATGAGGAGCTTAAACACCCACAGAAAACAATATTGCCGCAGTAGTGGATATATCCAGGTTGTTATATTTGTAAACAGCTGGCTGGGAATATATTATCCCTCATTTTAATTTATGGGTCTGATTGTTATGTCAGTACAGCATGAAGAGAAATACTTGACTTCAAACGGCTAGACAGTTTTAATAGGCAATTTTATTAAGCTTAACAAAGGCAAAATAAAAATCAGAGATAGTAGGAACTGCAGATGCTGGACAATCTGAGATAACAAGGTGTAGAGCTGGATGAATGTGTTCATCCAGCTCTACACCTTGTTATCTCAAAATAAAAATCACTCTTCTTCGGCCGGCTTGGTGTGTTCTCCCATTATAGCAGAATAATTGATTCAGTCACTAATTCAGCATACTAGCTGGATAACTGCTATCGTAGGCACTGTGGTAGTTCCCCTATCTCTGAGCCAGGAGGGCCGAACTCCAAGTCCCACCTCCTCCAAAGGTGCGTCATAACATCTCTGAACAGGCTGATTAAGGAAATGTATCTAGAACGTGGAGATCTAATTGAGATATATAAGGTGCTACAAGGGGTTAATAAAGTAGATATAGAAAGGAGTGAGATATCATAAATTAGGACTAAGGGGTAACAGAGATGAGGAGAAATTACTTCTTTCAAAGGGTGGTGAATCTGTGGAATTCACTATCCCACAGCGCAGTGGTGCTGGGACATTGAGTAAATGTAAGGAGGAGATAGATTTTTAATAGGTTGAAGGGTTATGGGGAATGGGCAGGAAAGTGGAGTTGAGGCTGAGATGAGATCAGCCATGATGGTTTTAAATGGTGGAGCAGGCTCGAGGGGCTGAATTACTTATCCCTGCTCCTAGCTCTTATGTTCTTAACTAGGTGTGGAATTATATAAGCATCACAGAAATATCCATCTGGCATTGTCTGTGCTGGCTGTCTGAGCTTTGAGATGTGTGTTTCTCCTAGTGGGTTCCAGAACCTAGGGACACAGTCGCAGAATAAGATATGAGCCATTTAAGGCTGAAATGTAAGGAGGAATTTTGTCTCTCAGAGGCTCTAGGAATTCTCTACCCAGAAGGCCTGGGGAAGCTCACCTATTGAGCATATTCAAGACAGATCACTAGACTTGTAGACACAAACAACATTGAGGGATATGGAGATATATCCACAGGGTCTACCATCAACAAGGACGAGGGCAGCAGATGCATGGGAACACCACCAATTGCATGTTCCTCTCCAACATCATTCTGACTGGGAATCTTATCACCATTCGTCCATTGTCGCTGGCTCATCATATTGGTTCTGCCATCCCACCAGCACTGTGGGGGTACCTATACCTAACAGACTGCAGGAATTAAGAAAGCAACTCACCACCACCTTCTCAGGGGCAATTATGGGTTTGACAATAGAAGCTGCCCTTAAGCCAAGAATGTATAAAGCAATGAGAATAATTTTAAAAATGCTTTACGATGTTAACAAAAGCCGCCCACTTTGGGTGGAGTTTAAAATGACCACATTCAGGGTCGCTTGGCAGATTATCAGAAAGGCTTTCATCAGCTTTAAACTCCAGCAGAAGCTTTTGTTAACATTGCTCTCACCTCATTTTCATGCCGTTTACTCAGGGTCACATAATTGCTCTTCAGGACAATGTACTCGTCTGCCAGTTCCTTATGGTTTCTCTCCACTGCTCTCAGACGATCCTTAGCCATCCGACACTCATGTGCACATTTGTCCTTCTGCAATTCTAGCTCCATTGTTCTGTTTTCAAGGAATAAAATCTGCAAAAGTGAAAACATCAGCAAGAGTGGTAGTGAAAGAAAGACAAACACTTTCTTCAAAAATCTTTTCAGCGTCTGTGTAACCTGTGAATAGTTGTAATGGTCTAATGTACGCAATGTTAATATTCAACTCCCACGTTTGTGTCAGACATACAGGTAGATATCACTGCATTCTGGGTGACATCCACTAAAATAGCACCAAGGGTCCTGGAATTTACCACACAATGAATTAATGCAAAGCAATCTCCCCGCCCACAAGGTAGTTCAAGCAGCTAGAAATTCTTTGTCCTGGAATCCTACGTAGGAGACAGTCCATGCATTAGGCAACATTACAGGAAGGATGTGGAGGCTTTGGAGAGGGTGCAGAAGAGGTTTACCAGGATGCTGCCTGAATTAGAGGGTATGGGCTATAAGGAGAGGCTAGAAGAACTCGGGTTGTTTTCTCTGGAGTGGCAGGGACTGAGGGGAGACTTGATAGAAGTCTATAAAAATATGGGATGCATAGATAGGGTTGACGGTCAGAATCTTTTTCCCAGAATTGAAATGTCTAAAACTCGGGTGCGTGCATTTAATCTGAAAGGGGGCAAGTTCAAAGGAGACATGAGGGGCAGGTTTTGTACACAGGGAGAGGTAGGAATCTGGAATGCGCTGCCAGGGGAGGTGGTGGAGGCAAATATGATAGGGGTGCTTGATAGGGGCATTTAAGGGACTTTTGGATAAGCATTTAAATATGCAAGGAATGGAGGGGTATGGACCAAGGGCAGGCAGAATGGATTAGTTTAATTTGGCATCATGTTCGGCACAATATTGTGGCCCGAGGGACTCGTTCTTGTGCCGTACAGTTCTATGTTCTAAATTGGTGTTGGAAGCCTGAATCCAGAAGTCATGCCCCCTAGACCCTGCCGCTACCATTTTTCCGGGGCTGGGGTACTTTGGGGAACAGGGATGACTTGCACTTTGCACATCCATGGTTCATGAAGGCAACTTAGACATGTTACAGTTTATCTGCCTTCAACCAGAACCACATTTTGCTAGTGGGATGTCCAAAATATGATTGTGCACTTTAGAGCTAACAGGAGCCGGTCTAAACTTAGCAGAATATTTTGTAAAGGCAGGGTACACATTTGAAAAGATTTTGGATCTGGTCCAGGACACCTTTGGAAGAGGTAAGTTGCCATTTGGGGAGGCCAATTGTGCTTTGGGGTTGTTAGAAGTAGACACAAATGGGGATAAGTGGTGGAAAGATGCATTAGATCTATCAAGAGAGCTGACAAGGGACGTACAAGGGAACTGTAAAGCTACGAGGGCATTTAAATCTCTTGCTTTTTGAGAAAAAATGTCTGCAGTTTTAATAAAATCTGTGCTTGCTGTTTCAATCCTTTTTTTTGTATTCAATCTGCTAATTGACATAAGGCTGAGATTAATCTTGATAGGATTAGTGGTAGATGATTAACTTAAAAGCTTTTCATTATCACAGAGGGGTACCTGTCCATTCATGACTTCACTGACAGTTCCAAGGGCTTATAAATCTTTGAAATGGGGCTATGAATAGAAATGTTTGCTTTTATAAGGAATTAAGTATTTGAAGGAAGTTAAATGTAATGAATGGATTCTCACCAGAGTTTTGTTTTTTAAAAAAAAATCACATCATCATTGATTTCCACCATCAGCAGTTAAGAATTTTATTTAATTTGAGCGTGGGCACTGAGATCTGCCCATGGAGGACACCAGGTGAATGAGCAAAAGAAGTGTAAGGGCAGAGGGTGATTGGTGAGGTACGAGTTGGCGTTAAGCTGGCATAGATGATATAGAGAGCCTGGAAATATCGTGGAGATGGGCTCAATGGAGGCATCCAAGAGGGCATCAGAAAATTATTTGGATAGAAATGGAGAGACGGGTATGGGGAAAAGGCAGGAAATTTGGCATTAGGGAATAGAACTCATGCAGGCATGACAGGCCGAATGGCCTCGTTTTGCACCATAGAAATTCTGTGATTCTGTAAAGGAAGGGTATAAGGGAATGGGTTGGTATGGGAGTTTGAGGTGCCATGGGGATTGAGTGGGAAGAATGATGGGCATGGGGTATGGGGAGTCAGTGTGGAGGGGTCGGGGGTGAAAGGACTGAGGGCTGAAGGGCTTTTATTTTCTCTTCTTCTTCCTAGCAGCGACGAGGTGCTGAAAAAACACACCTCCGCTTCTGGCAGTCCCTGGGGCTGCCTCTGACCTCTTCCTGAGGAAAGTGTCAAACCTGACTCCAGCACACACTTTCACTCTTTAAAAGAAAGACAGACATTTTAGAGAAATTACAAGTTACCCTGACTGAACTGCTTCCGGATCAAAGATTGTTGTAAAACATAAAACAGATATTTTGTCTGCACCTGAAAGTTTATCAAACAAAGCAATCCACAATCTCCATGACAGTGGCTGCATGCTTGTTGCTAAGCAACATACCAATGTCAAGGAGAATTCAATTCACCTCACAAACTGTAAGCAAGGACTGTAGAGTGTCAGTGCAGAAGGATTAAATGAAATCTGGCTAATGATTTGCAAAGTTTATGCTTGTGCAAGTCAGATCACTCAGTGTTAAAGTGCCTCTTCCTTAGCGGGGGGAAGAACAGACTTACATTGCTATAGCACCTACCACGACCTCAGGATTTGCCAAAGCACTCACAACCAAATACTTCATATGTGTAGTCACCATCTCAGCATGGCAGCAAGTTTGTGCTCCCACGATCAGCAATGAGGTAACAACATCTTATCTGTCATTCGTGAACTTATTAACCTGCTAGAAAGCCGATGGTTGGCAGTGCTGTGGTGAGGAATTAACTTTTAGAGTTGAGAAAATACCTAGAAAAATATTGTGGGCACAATTTTCCACTCCCTGTGGTGGTGAGAATAACAATGACAGTGATGATTTAATCGGGCGAGAGTCCAAATTTCAGATTCTCGTCAATGAGATAAATGTTTGCAGTTCAGTCCTCCCTCCATTGAGAGCAAGATGGCTTCCTTGCCAGGGGGTTGGGGGTGGGGTGGGGTGGGATCTGATTAGAAGCTTATCTGCATGTATTTGCATCCCATTCATTACAACCAGACCACACTTCCAAACCCATACCAGTCTACCATTAAATGCAATTCCATAACAAAAAACAGAAATTGCTGGAAAAGCTCAGCAGGTCTGCCAGCATTTGTGGAGAGAAATCAGAGTTAAAGTTTCGAGTCCAGTGACCCTTCCTCAGAACTGTTGGAGAGAGGAGCAGAACGTTTTCAAGGTGGACATGCCTAGAAGAGATGTGGCAGTGAGTTAAATACCAAATAAAAACTGAAAGAACTGCAGATGCTGTAAATCAGAAACAAAAACAGAAATTCTGGAAAAGCTTAGTTCTGGGGAAGGGTCACTGGACCCAGAATGTTAACTCTGCTTTCTCTCCACAGATGCTGCAAACCCGCTGAGCTTTTCCAGCAACTTCTGTTTTTGTTTCTGATTTACAACATCCACAGTTCTTTCAATTTTTATAAGCAGTTCCATGTTTGAGCAGCACTTGCTGATCAATCCAGAGGAGGCCAATAGCTACACTAAAAACAAGATAATCAGTCAAGCTTATAATGTGGCTCACTTATGCTTGCTGGAAGGAACATTATATTCAAACAAAGGGACATGTTCTCTGCAAACAAAAGGAACCTGTTCAAGCCTTGCAGCTTTTTTGAATTATCCAGGAGTTTGAAGAACTTTAGTTCCCATTTTCGTTCTCTATGGTAATACCTTGGCCAAACAAGGTTGACTTGTCAACCATTTAGCACCTTTTCTTCTATAATACAAATTGTCGTGAGGATTTGCAAGACAAACAGAAACCATAGCAGATATTTCTCTCTTTTTAACAATAATTCAGATTTGCAGGGTCTCCCCACCCTTCTTTTTCCATGTCTCTGTGGGTTTCCTCCGGGTGCTCCAGTTTCCTCCCACAATCCAAAAATGTGCAGGTTAGGTGGATTGGCCATTCTAAATTGCCCATAGTGTTCAGGGATGTGTAGATTAGGGGCCTGGGTCTGGGTGGGATGCTCTGAGGGTTGGTGTGGACTTGTTGGGCCGAAGGGCCTGTTTCCACACTGTAGGGATTGTATGAAAACCTTACGTTGGCTGTTATCAATGACTGGAATGCATTCTTACATTAATGCCATCATTCTCAACACTTCTGGTTGTTAATGTCACAGTGTTTATCTCCCATTCCTTCATAAAAATGCTTCATGAATGTATTGCAGAGAACCTTAAAAAAATTCATTCATCTCTCTCTAATACTGTAATCTCCACTTCCCAGTCCAGCAGGTACAGATCTTTATCAGAAATAATTTATCCTCAGACTGCTTTCCTGATTTTCGTTAGATGCTTTTGATTGGTCATCTATATTTTCACTTAGGGACATCTTATCGAACTGCTTCTTCCTCTCCTTCATTTCACCTAATCAGATTACCTAGTCTTTCTGTTACTAAATAAGGAATGTACAAAGCTATCTGTTTGCAGATGACCAGTTCCATCATCGGACCTCTCTATAGTCACAGCCTAAAGTCTGCACCCCATCATGGATATCTGTCTCTTTCCTCACACCACTTACCAAGTCCAGCGTGACATTTCATCAGTTCTAAAGATTTGGACCTAAAACATTAACTCTGTTTCTCTCTCCACAGGTCCTGCCAGACTTGCTGAGTTTCTGCAACATTCTCTACGTTTCCCCCACATAACAATGAATCTTTCTCATAAATCCTTCCAACAACTTCTTGAAAAGCTTCACATCCTTCTAAAGATGTGGTACCCAGAAATGAATACAATACTCTACTTGGGACAAACCAGTGCTTTATCAATGTTAATCATAACTTGCTTCTTCTGTATATACCTCATATTTGAATAAAAAGAGTTATATATTAAGCATCAGCAGTTTGTTCACAACAGTTTGCACTTTTTTTTCATTATTTTTCAATAAGTTAAGTCTACAATGGTTAAAATAACAACCATGTAAAATATTGTAGTGAAATTAGCAGGGAATGAGTACCTTATTCTTAAGCTCAAAGTTCTCAGCTTCATATTGCTCCTGAATCTTGTTTGTCTGGATTTGCAAATCAATCAGATCCTTGGAAATCTAAATACATAAGAGGAATTTCTGAGGTTGAATCAACAAATCAGTCTTAAAATTATAGGGTCCCACAATAAAAAAGAAAATGCATTTTGAGTTTGGGACAAAACTAAAATTGATTGACGAAGAAATTGCAATGAGATAATTGCTCTGAGGATTCTTTGGATTGCTCAGCTTTGATATGGAGTTAGAGAGAATGTGCCATATTCAGTGTCATGAGCTGTACGAAGGTAGTTCATCTCAGCTTGCAAAGTGGCAATAATGTGAGAGTTACACACTTGCGAGTGAACAGCGACAAGATTTATTGAATGTGAAAGGGGGTTAAAAGGACACTAAAGAGATTAATAATCGTAAAGTACAATCAGTAGATGTGCACATGTAATGATTTGATTGGTTAATATACTTGTGTAAACATGCAATGATTTGATTGGCAATTATAATTAAGTGCACAGATAAAAAATGATCGGATAATATAGTCATCTGTACTAACTTGGAATCTGGAGTAGAATGCTTACTGTGGGATATAAAAATTATTCAAAACCACTGTTTTGTAGCACATCAGGGAGTTGTGTGCCACGTTTGATGGGTACATCTCCCATGCATGCATGAGTAAATACTTAGACAAAGAAATTTAACACTTGTTCGGTCTTTAAGGGATCAAAGGGTTACAAACATTCCCTTTCAAATGTATCTATATACAGAGAATGGTAAGACAGGACATCTTACCCAGAGCCCAGGCACCAGTCCCATGTAAACGGCTGTCTGGATAACATAGCTGCTTTCACATATACTCAACCACCAAACCCTGAGTGAATCTGCAACTCCCTTTTAAAGTACTCTTTCTACCAGTCACATTTTACTGTGAACATTTTGCAACTTTACCCCACTTTCTCTCCTCACTCCCACTCTTTTGCTTGAGAGACTAATCTCCAACAGAATTCTTGGTTTTCTTGGGAGAGGTGTGGGAGGTATGCGCTCCTTTGTTGTTTCCTTGGAGTGGTAATGCTTCGTTGGAGGGAAATAGCAGCTACTGGCACCAGCTGGCCTTTGAGTTGAAGACACTCGCTCACATCTCTATGGCTTGCAGCTACCCTTCTCTACCTCATCTTCCATTTTCGAAACATTTCTTAAAACTGATCTCTTTGATCAAGCTTGGTCATTTGACCTGATATGTGTCACACTAGGAGACCTACTGTGCTCTATAATAGGCCTGTGATGTTTTATGACTTTGAAGAGGACGTATCGACATAAGTTGTTGTGGAGGATCTCACCTTCAGTTTTTCTTCCTCACTGAACACGAGTTTGGAGGAGAGGTCATTTTTTGATCCAGCCATCTGTCCCATTCTCCCCTGGAGCTCTCCGAGTTTGTTGTACAAACGTTCATTCCTATCTCGTAGCTGTACCTATGATATCAAACCACGGTGGTAATTCTTGGAAAAGCACTGAATAATCATTCATCACAGCACTGCACACTAATAACCCTGACGGTGGGTTCGTGCCATCGACTGGCCATTTGTTGAATTTGTTCCTTTATTAAAGCATCAAAACAGCCAATTCAAGGATTTTTGCAGCCAGGCCAAATATTGTGAAAACCCCCTGTGCAAAATATCACCTTGCTGCATGGCTGTCAGGAATAGATTACTTGGCAACCAGAACCATGGAGTGAAAGCAGCTCCATACAAAGGATTTAATGTGTTTTGTTATCTAAGAATTGGCTTAAACCCCAACAATATAATACGCTGATAATGGCAGATCTAGTCGGCAATTAAAGGCAAGTTCTGATGTGGTTATATAACAGACAGCAAATATTCACACTTTACTTTAAGGGTGTCTTAATGAATATTCCAGCTACAATTGCCCTGCTCTACATCATTTCTTCAGAAAATGTACCAATTTAAAAATAAATCTGTTAACGTTGCACTTTTTGGTGATTGCTGATCACTCAGACCCAGTGAGACTGATAGGGATAAACAAAATGATGTTGCATATTCAATACTGTTGAAGAGACCTCCTGTTCATATTAAAACACACAAAAGCCATAATTCTGTGAGTGCTTCATCTACAAATTTCATAATAACATGAAAATTTGCATATATGGAGGACTTTCACATCCACTTGATGTGCTTTACTATCAGATAAGTATTTATCGAAGTATGATCACTATTGTAGTGGAGGAAACACAGGAGTCAATTTGCTCACAGCAAGCCCGCACAAAAGGACATGAGAAATAGGAGCAGGTAGACCATTTGGCCCCTCAGCCCTGCTCCACCATTCAATCTTGTTCTAAGCTTCACATTCCTGCCTGTTCCCCATTATCCTTGACTCCCTTGTCAATCAAACACCCATCTACATCAACCTTGAATACATTCAGTGACTCAGCTTCTTCTACCCTATGAGATAGAGAATTCCAAAGATTCATGACCCTCTGATGGAAGAAATTCCTCCAAAGCTCCATCAGTATTAGTGACAGGGCAGATAAACTATTTCCACCAGTTGGCATTTCTAGAACTGGATGCATTCTCTGAGAATTAGGACCAGACCATTCAGGAGAGATGTTAGGAAGCACTTCTACACACAAAGGGTGGTAGATGTTTGGAATTGTCTTCCACTAATGGCAGTGGATGCAAGGTCAATTGTTAGTTTTAAACCTGACGTGGATAGATTTTTGTTAAGCAAAGGTATTAGAGGATATAGGCCAAAGGCAAGTATATAGAGTTAGGCCACAGATCAGCCAGATCTCATTAAATGCTGAAACAGGCTTGAGGAGCTGAATGGCCCACCCCTGTTTCTAGGTTGAGGGATAGATGTTTGACCAAATACCAGGGAAGAGTGGTCACTAATGTCCTTTAGGGAAGGAAACTGTCATCCTTACCTGGTCTGGCCTACATGTGACTCCAGACCCACAGCAATGTGGTTGACTCATAACTGCCCTCTGGGCAATTAGGCTTGGGTAATAAATGCTGACCCAGCCAGAGATGCCCTCATCCCGTGAATGAATATTTTAAAAAAAGTTTTTCAACATAATGCCGTGTGATTGTTTACACCCAAGAAGAAAGAGAGCATTGTTTTAACTTTGGTTTTAGATTCACATATCTTCACCTCAAGAGTCAAGGAGAATCAAATAAATATAACTATAACGTTGCAAACGGTCAGAGGAAGATAAACACAGTGTCATTTCTCACTGCTGTACCCATCAGTCGTGAATACAGCCTCAAAATAAAAGAAATAAACACAGAGAACGCTGGAGAAACTCAGCAGGTCTGGCAGCATTTGTGGAGAGAAAAACAGGGATAATATTTCAAGTCTGGTACAACTGTTTGGAAGTTTCTCCAACAATCTCCATGTTTCATTCAGATTTCTGGCAGAGTCATACCAGAATCAAAACATTAACTCTTTCTCTCTCCACAGATGCTGCCAGACCCTGCTGAGTTTCTCCAGTTTTGGCTGGTGCTAAATAGACAGGATCAAAACTGTTCAACTAGGAAGGAAGGAATGTAAAAGGCAGGGTTTTTTTATTCACCGCTGTGTTATGGGTCACTGGCTGGCCAGCATTTATTGTCCGTCTCTAGTTTCCCCCTTGAGAAAGCAGTGGTGAGCTGCCTTCTTGAACCACTGCAGTCTATGTGCTGTAGGTTGACCCAAAATGCTGTTAGGGAAGGATTTCCAGGATTTTAACCCGGCACAAGTGAAGAAACAGTGATATATTTCCAAGTCACAATGGTGAGTGGCTTGGAGGGGAATTTGCAGATGATGGTGTTCCCATGTGCCTTCTGCCCTTCTCCTTCTAGATGGAAGTGGTCAGGATTTAGAAAGTGCTGTCCAACAAACCTTGGTGAATTAGACAGCACCTTCTTTTTTCTGTGTTTATACCTAAATGAAGAAATACAAAATAAAAGGATGATTGAGCTAAATATCTCTGATGCTGGAAATCTGAAAAAAAAAGACACAGAAAATGCTGGAGAAACTTCAGATGCATCATACTGGGCTTGAAATGTTAACTCTGTTTCTCTGTCTCCACAGATGCTGCCAAACCTGCTGAGTTTCTCCAGTATTCTCTATGTTTCATTCAGATTTCCAGCATGCGCTGTATATTGCTTTGTTTTAAAATAAAATAAATGCTTTTTAAAAATCTCCAACACAGCTTTGGTTGCCTTTTCAAAAAATGTAACGTAAAAGTACTTTTGACATTCTTTTGGATAAGGGAATATTCAGCTGGTCAATGCTGATGGTTTGTTCAGTCTGATCCCACCCTTCCTGCACTCTTTCAACATGAGACAGTTTTAAAAGCAATGGGTTACTTGCTTACGTTTTCATCGTTCAATCGACGAATCTGATCCTTGAGTGTGTTGACTTTCTCGTTTGCATCTTTGGTTCCCATTGCATCGGCCGACCGATGTTGCAATGCCAAGATTTGCGCTCGGTACTGGGTCACCAGTGACTGGAATCAATGGGAGAACAGAGTGAAAGCAAGTGCACACCCTTTAACACAGACCAGCCAGGGTAAACTCACAGGCGTGTCTGGGAGCATTGTGACTGTTGCTATAAACACTTTGTTGCTACTATTTCTCTTCTTACTCTGACTGAAGACAAGCCAAAAATCACACAACATCAGGTTATAGTCCAACAGGTTTATTTGAAAATGCAAGCTTTCGAAGCTCAGCTCATTCCTCAAGTGTAGTGTGAGAGAGACGATATAAGACACAGAATTTAAAAGCAGAAAGGTAACAACCCTAAAACTGGCCGCCTCTTGTTGAACCTTTAATCAGTTACAAAGGAGACTACTAGTTAAAATGCAAAATCCAGATTTCTTTCCAGTCATTGTCCCGAGATAATTAAAGGTTTTATCAACGTATACAAGAGGTGATATCTCAGGTCAGACAATGCATTTTAGGTGTGAGGTCTTTCATAGAATCTGTCCATGTTTTAAACTAGGGTCAGGTTTTTTTAAACAAAACAGAATGTGTCTCCAACTACACAAACATCTTGGATGAAATAATCCATGTGTGCGTCTGTCTCTGTCTGTGTGTGTGTGTGTGTGTGTGTGTGTGTGTGT
>NW_025967496.1:19014-25000 GCF_021869965.1 Rhincodon typus
GTGTGTGTGTGTGTGCGTGCGCGCACACGCACATCTGTGGGAGTTTAGTCCCAATGTTGCCTATGCTCCACAGAAGCCTCCTCCCACCTGACTTAATCTAAACTTATCTGTTTAACCTCCTATTCTTTTCTCTTTCATGATTATCTAGCTTTCTGTTAAATGCAACATGCTATTCCCTCATTTCTTGTGGTAGTCTGTACCGCTTTCTCATCATTCAGTAAACAACGATTCTCCTGAATTCCTGTTAGTCACTATCTTGTATTTATGTCCATTGGTATTGGTCACCTGACAAGTAGAAATAACTTTGGTAAGTTTACCTAATGAAAACTCTTTAATTGTTTTAAAAATTGCTGTTGGGTTAGCCTCAGCCTTTTCAAGAAAAGAGCCATTAACTGTTCCTTCTTGTGCAATAGTTGCAATGTCTCAGTTTTGGTCTCATGCTTGAGAATCTTTTAGCACCTCATCAAATGCCACTAAATCCTTCTTGAAACAGGAAGACCAGCACTGTGCACAATGCTCTTTAAGTGTGGTAGATTGTGTGATGTAACCTATGTATATAATGTGTCGATAAAATATATATCATTTATTTTAGAGTTTGGATTTTGAACTAGTGGCATGTGAGTTTTGGTTCATACATAAGGGGGGCTTTAATGATTTACTTGTCAGTACTTCTGGAGCCATGATTTCTTTTTAAATCCAGTATGCGAGAGAAATTCTGGAGTGATAACAGGAATTAATTCGCATTGTTAGAGTTTTACAGTTAGACAGGGTAAACTTCGGAAAGCATTAGTTTGCTTTCAGCTTAGAAGAATCAGGAATTGAGTTTTTTATTTGCTTAGGGGAAAAGCCCATAGCTTGAAAAGTTTTTTTTTGGGTCAGTTCAAAAAGTCCTGGTTGGAGTTAGATGTAAGAACTCAAGTTTTTTTCTGAACAGAGGAGATAGTTCGGAATTATTAGCAAAGTAAGTTAGCTCAATGCAATGGTCCCAGTTGCACGCTTGGTTAGAACCCTGAAGTTCAGCTCTGGGGGATTTCCAGCAAGTGGCGAATTGCTTTGCATGTGGTAAGATTGGGCAGAAATCGAACATGATACTCACCATAAATGCTGAAAATGCCAACTATGCAGCAAGTTTGGTCAGAAACAGTGAAAAAATAACTGCTTGGCCTCATGCTAAGAATCATCACACCAAACTCGATGCAACTCACACATAGCCGAACAGCCAGAAGATCCAGCCCAATACTTGCCCTCTTAGTGAACACGATGACAACTGAGGGAGAAAATCACTCAATAGTAATTTCACTTCCAAGCGTAAAAATATCGAGAAGCATTTTTCCAAAGCTGAAAGACGGCTCAAGTTAACATAATCCATTGCTGTGTACAGTGAGACAACAAGGTGCAGAGCTGGATGAACACAGCAGGCCAAGCAGCATCATAGGAGCAGAAAGGCCTTTGGCCTGCTGTGTTCATCCAGCTCTGCACCTTGTTGTCTCGGATTCTCCAGCATCTGCAGTTCCTACTATCGCTGTGTACAGTGAGCTCAGTGTATGCAGGAATAGTTCACCACTTTCCAATGAGGCTTACTACTGCAATGTGCACTTTCTCGTTGTATTTCTTGGACCGTAGGGGCACGCCATAGCTCAGTAGGTCTTTGCACCATATAATGTATTGCTGAGTTTATTCAGCTACCTGCTCTCAGTCCAGATATGCAAGAATTAGTGTGCTCACTCACCAACATTAACTTCTGATTGAGAAACACCTTCATTTTGAAACTCACATCCTTGTTTCAAAATCCTTCCATTGTCTCACCCATCTCTATATTTAACTCCAACAATCCTCCTAGCTATCAGCAGTCCTCCAATTATAGCCTCCTGTGCATCCCAGATTTTCACCATTATTGGCTGTGCCTTCTGTCAGCCAGGCCCAAAGTCCCTGGAATTCCTTCCCTAAACCTTCCAACCATCCACCTCGCGCCCCCCTCCCGTCAAGATACTCGAAAATACCTCTTTCATCAAGCTAGGGCCTAACATCCCACAGGGCCTGATGTCAAATTCTGTTTGCTGATGGCGATCCTGAGAACCACCTTGGAACATTTTGCTGCATGAAGAGTGCAATACAAATGCAAGTGGTTGTTGTTGATGACAATTTGTTGAAGCGAAGACTGGGAAGTAACAGGGCAATTCCCAGCAACTAGAGTTTGGAAGGTGGTTTGACAGCAGACATTGAGTGAGGGTGAGAACAGACTTGGCTGCAATGTTCTCATTATTCTCTCAGCTATATACCTCTATTGGCTCCTTCACTGGTCCCACTCCTCCTTGCATTCCCTTTTTACTATCAATGTGCCAATAGAAGACTTTTGGAGTCACTTTTACATTTGGATTCACTTTTAGCTGTCAGTCTCTTCTCATATTCCCTCTTCATTTCTGTTCATTCCTTTCTTATTGCTCCTCTGAACTTTCTATATTCAGCAAGTATGACCCATCTGTTTCACACAGTGTCTTACACTGTTTTACCAGGATGTTGCCAGGGGCTGCAGAGTTTGAGTCATAAGGGCAGGCTGCATAGGCTGGGACATTTTTCACTGGAGGGTAGGAGGTTGAGGGGTGACTTTATAGAGGTTTATAAAACCATGAAGGGCATAGATAGGGTGAATGTCAGGTGTCTTTTTCCTAGGGTGGGGGATTTCAAAACAAGGGGGCATATTTTTAAGGCAAGAGGAGGAAGAATTAAAAGAGGCCTGAGGACATTTTTTCACACAGAGGGTGGTTCGTATGTGGAATGAACAGCCAGAGGAAGCAAGAGATGCAGGCACAGTTACAACATTTAAAACCCACTTGGATAGGTACATGAGTAGGAAAAGTGGGATATGGGTCAGGAGCAGGCAAGTGGGACTAGTTCAAAAACAGAAGTTGCTGAAAAAGCTCAGCAAATCTGGCAGCATCTGTGAAAAAAAAAATCAGAATTAATGTTTCGGGTCCGGTGAGGAAGGGTCACCAGACTTCAACTCTGTTTTTGTTCTCTTCACAGATGCTGCCAGACCTGCTGAGCTTTTCCAGCAACTTCTGTTTTTGTTCCTGATTTACAGCATCCGCAATTCTTTCAGTTTTTATTTGGGACTAGTTCAGTTTGGGAAACTTGGTCAGCATGGATGAGTTGGACCGAAGGGCCTGTTTCCGTGCTGTATGACTCCATGACACCCTTTTCCTATTTCGTCTAACTCTCTAAGTATCATCCAGGGAACTCTGGCTTTGATTGTCCTCCCTTTCCCCTTTTATGGGTCAAATCTCAACAACTCCCTCCTCTCTGTCCCATCCTTCATCATACAATATGGTAAATCCCAAACTTCTCTTTCTGATTCCAAACGCATCACACCCCTTGTTGATTCTTCTCTGACCTCAGACAAACACCCTTATGTTCAGCATATGCTGCATCCTGCTACGATGAAAGCGAAAGCTGGTATGGATTAAATTCCAGTCACTCACTTTATTCCTTTGTACAAAGTCAAATCAACCTCCACCCCCACCCACCCACCCCAATCATTCTAAAGCTTTTTGTGATGAATTGCAGTAACAAGGAAAAATGGCAGTGCAGAGATGGCCAATAGAGATGATTATGTGGTTAGATGGTGCCACCTTCTGGGTACTGCATTGTATAACACAACAGAAAATGAGATAGTAGGAACTGCAGATGCTGGAGAATCCGAGACAACAAGGTGCAGGGCTGGATGAACACAGCAGGCCAAGCAGCATCATAGGAGCAGAGAGGCTGACGTTTCGGGCCTAGACCCTTCATCAGAAAAGGGGGAGGGGAAGGGGGTTTTGAAATAAATAGGGAGAGAGTGGGAGGCGGATAGAAGAGGGATAGAGGAGAGGATAGGTGGAGAGGAAACAAACAGGTCGAAGAGGCGGGGATGGAGCCAGTAAAGGTGAGTGTAGGTAGGGAGTTAGGAAGGGGATAGGTCAGTCCAGGGAGGACAGACAGGTCAAGGGGGCGGGATGAGGTTGGTCGGTAGGAGATGGAGGTGCGGCTTGAGGTGGGAGGAGGGGATAGGTGGGAGGAAGAACAGGTTAGGGAGGCAGGGACGATGAGATGTTCGACAATTCACAGAATCCAATGCTTGCACATCATGTGTCATCCTGAATGTACACAGCTGAGGTCTAACACATCACTTATATAAGTTCAATGTCATCTCCTTTCTTTTGTTCTCCATGCCCCTAATAATACAATGAAAACACCTTATGTTCTACTTACTGTTTTTGTGACCTGTCTGAGCACTTTCAATGATCTGTGCACATTTGCACGCAGGTCCCTCTGCTCCTGCACCCCTTTTGAATTGCACCCCTTACTCTATATCGTCTTCCTGCCCTGGTTAACTGCAGTGGAGACAAGGACAACGTGGTGGGCAAGGTTTTAACAAGCTTTGCCCAAATGCCCCCACCTTCACCTCGATAGCTAGGGAGTGTATAAATCCAGCCTATTGATCTCCCAAAGAGTTGGAGAGTCTCCGACCATCATTTTCCTGCTGCCTCGCTGGTGGGAGAAGTCAAAGACAGGAAGAAATGCATCTGTGTCCCCAAACAGGTCCACAGAGAGAGAGAGAGGGTCAATGCAGATCTGATGGGCCAAATGGCCTCTGTCTGTGCTGTAGGGGTTCTATGAGATCAAGAACTTCTTCAGATTGGCAGGAGATGTTTCCCATAGCATACCTCAACAAAGTTGTCATTCAGTACGGGGAAGTTCTTCACTTGAGTGAGGGTGGAACACGTTCTTAAGATGGCAGCCAGCTGCTGGGTTTCTGGCTCTGGGAGTAGGCAACAAATGACCCGAGTTTTACAGTTGCCTCCGAAAGCATCTTGTGTCAGCTGAGTTAATTTGGATTCACTACAATATGAAATGATAGAATTAACGTTGAGGTCTCAGTGAAAGAGTCACATTGCATACTCGTAGTTCGGTCCCGGGTGGCAACCTCATGAACATTGACACGACCACAACACAACAGACAACAAACTTCAGGCTCAAGGTGCTGAGGACTCCATTGGCATATCATGGGAGAGATTCTAGGCCAGCACCTACCAGATATTTTTCCGCTGTCACCCCATGTTAAAGCTTTATATTTGGGTGAAAATGGAGTTGCGGATAGATGGAAAGCTACGGAGCTGTGTTTTGGTGTTTTCAGACTTCAAAATGCGAGTTAGCAGTTGCTGAAAGTGACTGTGTTACCGAGCATTTTCAGGCCTAATTGGCATCAGAGTTTTTTTTTAATATTCATTCACAGGATGTGGGCATCACTGGCTGAGCCTACATTTATTGCCCATCCCTAATTTCCCAGAGTGAAGTTTAGAGTCAGCCACACTGCTGTGGGTCTGGAGTCACACATAGGCCAGACCAGGTAAGGATGGCAGATTTCCTTCCCTAAAGGGCCATTAGAGAACTAGATGGGTCTATCCAACGTGATCATCATTAGATTCTTAATTCCAGATTTTTTCTATTGAATTCAAATTCCACCATCTGCCATGGTGGGATTCGAACCCACATCCCCAGAATATTACATGGGTCTCTAGATTAATAGACCAGCAATAGTTAGCCAGGCCACAGAGGTCATTGGATAATGGCCACGTCCACCGTTAAATTTAATTACCCACATTTAGAGGGGCATTCAAGCCGATCCCAGGACTGTCAATTCCGAGACTCCCCTCTCAAAGTTGGCTCAGAATCTGTGACCCCTTCCCCCAACACCCCAGCCCAGCCCATTCTAGACAATCAGCATTAAACTATGAGGCCTAATTTCGCAATCCAATGAGATATCAGATGTAGCCTCAGTTATTGTTTATATTGTATATCTCAGGGGAAGATAAACGCTTGCATTGTATTGTGTCATGTGACTCAAAGATATCCAATTCCCTAATAATGTTTTGGGATTTATGGACCCCTGGTGGTGAGGAAATGTGAAAAGGAAATTTTAAAGGACTGGAATGTCAAAGGATGGTGT
>NW_025967497.1:0-25000 GCF_021869965.1 Rhincodon typus
TTTTTATTCTTACTGTTGGTAGCACAACAGCACATCAACAACACTACACATTTGACCTGAAACGATAGCTCTGCTTTCTCTCCACAGATGCTGCCAGACCTGCAGAGTATCTCCAGCAATTTCGGTTTTTGTTTCTGATTTCCTGCATCCGCAGTTTTTTTTTGATTATCTTGCGTAGCTGGTAGGTATTGCTTTGTAGCTCCTTTCAGTGACTGTACATGATAATATGTAGAGGGTGGAGAGAAGAGAAGGTGAGAGGCAGTGCAGTCATTGGTGGACTGTAACTTCAGGATTTTGTGTTGAACAACCAAATGAAGGAGGCACCATGAATGGTGGTAGAGCTTCGAATGTGAGACCAAAAGTCAAGGCTTAAAGTTTCTTGACTCTATTCAACCAGACATGCCTATGCCACAACTCATTCTCAGGTGAGGCGATGGCCTAGTGGTATTATTACTGGACTATTAATCCAGACGCCCGTATCGTGTTCTGGGGACCTGGGTTTGAACCCCGCCGTGGCAGATGGTGGAATTTGAATTCAATAAAAAAAAATCTGGAATTAAGAATCTAATGATGACCGTGAATCCATTGCCGGAAAAACCCATCTGGTTCACTAATGTCCTTTAGGGAAGGAAACTGCCATCCTTACCTGGTCTGGCCTACATGTGACTCCAGACCCACAGCAATGTGGTTGACTCTTAACTGCCCTCTGGGCCATTAGGGATAGCCAATAAATGCTGCCTCGCCAGCGACGCCCTCATCCCGTGAATGATGAGGAAAAAAAATAAAAATTCTTGTGTTCTCCTTGGGTGTCTCTCAACATAAAAATCAGTCTTCAGACAATTCAGTTCACTCCGTGGCTCGTCATTTGACCAGCGTGCATTGGAAGCTGCAAAGGCTATGGGCCACACATCCTGAAGACTTGTACACCAGAAATAAATGTGCCTCCAGCCAAGTTGTTACAATAAAGGCAGCATTCCACTGAGTGTGGTATCAAGGCGTCCTATTAAAATTTGAAATCAGTGAAACTTTCCACTGCTTGAAACCATTCCTAATACAATGGAAGATGGTTGTATTGTCAGAAGCGAATCATTTCAACCCTAGATCACTTTTGTAAGAGTTTCCCAGGGTAGATATTTTAATTCTGCTCCTATGATGCTGCTTGGCCTGCTGTGTTCATCCAGCCCTGCACCTTGTTGTCTCGGATTCTCCAGCATCTGCAGTTCCTACTATCTCTAGATATTTTAATTGACCTGTTCAGATATGTTATGGCACACTTATGAAGGTAGATGAGACTTGAACCCAGGCCTCATGGCCCAACAGTAGGGACACTGCCACTATACCACAAGAACCCCAGTTTCCCAGGGTCATGTTATAGGTATAACCATCTTCAGCTGCTTCATCAATGAGCCTCCTTTTATAAGGTCAGGGAAGTGGTTGAGATTTTCATTAATGGTTGTATGGTTTGGTACCACTAGCAACTCCACATAATGAAACAGTTCTGTCTGCATTCAGCAACACTCGGACAGTATTCCAGCTTGGCTGATAAGTAACACGAACCATGCATGCCACAAAAGGAGAGGCAATGCCTGTTGCCAACATGGGAGTGACTGACTGCGTTTGCTTGATTTTTGAATGGCACTTTTGTCATTGGATTTCTATCAATGTATCCATTGGCAAGAAAGTTAACTGGATCAGCAACATACCTACTGTGACTACAAGGGCAGATCATGGTCTGATTGTGTTAAGCTTCTGATCTCTTAACTCTCCAAAACCCCTCAGCCATTTACGAGGTACAAGTTAGAATTGTGATGGAATATGTCCTGCTTGGCTGAATGAGTTTAGTTGTAATAAAACGAGAAACTTTGCAGCCAGAATAATTGGCATTCACTCCCTTCACTGCTAGTGCTCAATAACAACATTATGTACCATCCACACAATGCAGTGTGGCAAGACTACTTTAACCATACCTCCCAAACCCTCTATATCTGTCATATGGAGGAACAAGGGCAACAGGCACATGGAATACCACCACTGCAAGTCACTCACCATCCTGCCTTGGAAATACATTGTTGATGCTGGAGCTCTATATCGCAGCACTGTGGGTGTACCTTCCCTAGACTGCTGTAATTCAAGAGGTGACTTACCACCATGTCGTGGGTAATTGGGATGGGCAATAAAACTGGCCTTGCTAGCGACTTGTCCCCTGTGAATGAATGTATAAAAGTAAACCTTAGTACAGCAGTAAAATAATCAGCTTTTCTGTTTAGTATACATACTGACTGCAGTAACTGTCTGTTTGTATAGTGGGAGTTTTGTCAGACAGGGTCATATTTTATTATTGCTGATTACTCGGATGAAGTTGTTCTGAAAATTTGTTTGGGAACTTAACCATCCGTTGACAGGTCCCTCTGGGGCTTCCCTTATAAAATTTGTGTTTGTATCGGAGAAGTTGTTTCGTGGTGTGCCAGTTTTTGCTAACTGCTGTAAATCCAATTTTGTGGTGGTTCAGTTTCAGTTAATTTTAAATGTTCTTGTTGTGAACCAGTTGAAATGACATACTGAGGCTGAAGTGTCTTGTTGGGGGATACATTCATGCTTGACTAATTCATTGTGTAGACAAGCAAGATCAGAAACTGAAGTGAGGAAGAGATGTCTGTGTGTTGGTTTATTGAGTATGTTTTTCTTTGTGTGTCCTGTGTCTCTGTATTTGCATAAACAATTGCCAGTCTGTGCGGTTTCTTTAAGTGATTTCCTCAAGAACTTGTTTCCATTTTATGGAAGTGTCCTGCTTTAGGAATGTTTGTTTTTAATCACAGTTTGAAAATGCAAACCAAGCAAACAACACCTTTTTTTGAAATTCTTCCTGAAATATAACCGCTTCAAATGTCAACAGCTGTTCTCACATTAGTTTGCAATGCTCTTGCCATCTTTGCTTTTGAAATCCAATTTATCTTTTTAAAATTATTTTTTAAAACTAGCCGTTGTGTGGGATGCTGTACTGGACCTCAACCTTCTAATGCTTTTGTACTGTACTGGAAATGCTGACTAGAACTGAAATGCCAATTGTCAGACTTGTACTTGGAAATTTTAATTAACATGTTTTATCATTTACCCTTTAAGTTGCATGCTGTGGTTTAACACTCGTTAAACTCTCTTCCCAAATGCTTTCATTCAAAGTAAGTGTATTTGAAAGCAGGAGTTGTATAGTGGCCTTTAAAAATCAAATGGGTGGGGTTTATTACTTTTGTTTATTGTGAACATAATAAACCAAACAGTGTTCATCTGGTTTTGTCACTTCAACTGTATTGATTTAACCTGATGTCCATTTTTTAAACTTTTTTTTCTGTTTTAAGAGTATCACTACAAGCTAATTGTGTATCCACATATATAAAGAATTCATCCTGGTCTGCGAAATAATTTTAACTATTTGACCGTAAATGTAGTTTTTATAAAGAAATAAAGGAAAGCAATTTATGTAATAGAAATAATTAATTGAATGCATTTAAACTTTTAAAAAAAAAAGGGGTCCTGTTTAACTTTAAAACCAAATTTTGACTCTATTGCATTAACCAACATTAATTGCCTATGGACTGGTGAAGTTGACCAAAGTTCAGTTTCTTCAATTAAGGCAATAATTTATTTCCTTCAGACTTTCTCGCTGTTGCACCCATTCAGCGATTTCAAAAGTCTTCAATGGATCTTTTTCACTTTTAATAGCCCCATTTAAAACAAATTCTTTTAGCTCCATTTGATGGTGCTGTCTGTAATTGATTACCTTAGTGTGAAAATTTCTGTTTCGCTGAAAGGCCACAAATTTTGCTGCTCTGGGCAGTTTCCATTTTTTTTTGAAATTCAGGCTGGCACACTTCAGGGCTTTCCTCATTAGTCTGACAAACAGAAGTAGGTGCATGCATCATTTGCTACATCAAAATTGTGGGACATTTTTGGTTACAAATGCTGCACTGGTAGAGCCTCTGCCCCTGTCTCTGGGTTTTATTGCTTCTAAATAAAACCCCAGGTTTTAGTTGCATTTAACAATGTGCTCAACAGACTCCCATCCTCTTGATTGCAATCTCCAGTATCGCGCTGCATTGCATTCCTGCATCACCAATGTTTTGTTGCTAGGTGGCACTGTATTACACATCGTTGAATGTTCGTGTTTGTTTGATGCACTGGAAGATACAAATACAGCTTGAGCAAGATTTGGAACATGTATTTATTGGCTTTCTCATCATATCGCACACTTTTTACAGAAATTGTTGCTTGGATATTGCAGTCAGCGTCAAAGCTGTGAGATTAGCCGCTGTTCTCTGAAAGCTGCCCCAAAAGATTTATTAATATTATTGGGGGGATTTCATCCTTTTTCTTTTTTACATTACTTTGATTCTAGTCTCTGCTCGAGAGAATTTTTGACATTCAACAGGAGCGATCTCATCCAAGGCGCCAGGCAGCCCATTGCACAGCAAACCAGAAATTGCTCAAAGCTCAGCAGGTCTGGCAGCATCTGGAGAGAAAAGAGTCAATGTTTCGAGTCCAATGGGCCTCCTTGTAGCCAACCATAACCAAAAGTTCCAAGTAAAATGTTTCACTCCACCTATGTTGTGTTGGTGTTTTCAGTTTTCTCCTTGAAGTGTCGGAGACTGAGGGGTGACCTTTATAGAGGTTTATAGAATCATGAGGGACATGGATAGGGTGACTAGGCAAGATCTTTTTTCCTAGGGTGGGGGAGTTCAAAGCTAGAAGGCATAGGTTTAATTGTTTTTTTTTGTGTGTATTTTGATACATGTGATAATAAAATGAGAAGCTTTGTTTACGAGTGGTACAAGAAGATCATAGCAAGCAAAGGGTGTACAGATCAAAAAGACTTAAAGACATACAGGTTACATTGCAGATTACATTATTTGAGCCTAGAGTCCATTCAACAGTCTGGTAATGGCCAGAAAGCAGCTGTTCCTGAAACTGCTTGTGCGTGTGTTCAGGCTTCTCTATTTTCTGCCTGGCGGAAGACGTTGTAGGAGATGATTACCAGGGTGCAATGGGTCTTTGTCTGCTTTTCCGTGGCAGTGAGTCGTGTAAATAGAATCCTTGGATGGAAAGTTGCCTTCCCTGATGGTCTGGGCTGTGCACACCACCTTCTGATGTTACTTACGGTCCTGGGCAGAGCAATTGCCATACCAGGCCATTATGCACCCAGACACCATGCTTACAATGGTGCATCTGTAGAAGTTGGTTAGGGACCTTATGGACATGCCAAATTTCCTGAGCTGCCTGAGGAAGAAGAGGTGTTGTTGTGCCTTCTTGACGGTCGCATTCACATGGGAAGTCTAGGACAGGTTGTCCGTTATTGTTGCTCCGAGGACCTTTTGATGCTCTTCACTCTCTCTCAACCTCAGTTCCGTTGGTGTAGATGGGGACGTGTTCTCCTCCTTTCTTTCTGAAGTCCATGATCAGTTCTCTAGTTTTGCCATTGTTGAGAGACAGTGTGTGTTTTCATTGCACCACGTTACCAAGCCCCCTCTCTCCCTTCTGTGTTTTAACTTGTTAGATATCCGTCCTACTACAGTGGTGTCGTCAGTGAACTTGTAGATGGCGTTTGTTCAGAATTTGGCAACACAGTCATAGGTGTACAGGGAGTACAGCAAGAGGCTGAGGATGCATCCTTGGGGGGGGGCTCCAGTGTTATTGTAGAGGGGGTGCCGTTACCTATCTTCACTGTTTGCTGCCTATGGATCAGAAAGCTGAGGATCCAGTTGCATAAGACAGAGCCAAGACCAAGGTCACGCAGTTTGAGGTGAGAGGGGAAAGATTTAAAAGGGACCTAAGGGGCAACTTTTTCACACAGAGGATAGTGTTGTACAGAATGAATTGTCAGAGGAAGTGGTGGAGGCTGGTACAAATACAACATTTTTAAAAGGCATCTGGATGGGTATATGAATAGTAAGGGTTTACAGGGATATGGGCTAAATGCTGGCAAATGGGACTAGGTCAGATCGAATGTCTGTTCAGCGTGGACGATTTGGACCGAAGGGTCTGTTTCAATTCTGTATGACTGTAATGACCCAGCCTCCACAGCAATGTAGAAGAGAATTCCAAACAGTAAAGACCCTCTTTTGGAGGAAATTCTACTTCATCTCTGTCTTAAAAGAAAGATCCCTTGTTTTTAAACTCTGGTTAAAGATTTCTTCATGCTTTCAAGCTCTCTCAGAATGTCACATTTCAAAAAGGTCACCTCACATTCTTCCAAGTTCCATTTGAGTATAGCCTAACCTGCTTGACCATTCCTCATAAGGCAAACTCCTCAACCCAGAAATTAGCCTTGTGAATCTTCTCGGAATGGTCTGTTCTTAAGCAAGGTGACCAAAACTCTACACAGCACTGTCTAGAAAATGGCCTCACCACTGCCCTGTATAGTTGTAGCAAGTCTTCTCTACTTTTATCGTGAGAAAAGGCCAATATTACACTTGCCTTCCTAATTAGTTGCTGTATCTGCATGCTGACTTTGTGATTCATATACAAGGACATCCAGATTTATCCTTACCACAATATTCTGCATCACATTAAATCATTTCCTCCTTTTCTAAAATAAAACATTTACATAGCTATTGATAAGATATTAAAATCTATTTGGTATGGTGCATTGCTGGATTACATGTGGCATGAAAATAATCCTATTGAAGAAGTGTGAGGCCTGTTTTTTTTTGAGCAATGAATGCCCGGCGGGAAATACTGCTTTTTCACTGGTTGCTGGTGCATTATGGGGACATTTTGGGCACAGCAAAGCACTTTGCTTCTAATTCATACATGCTTTGCAAAAAGCAAGATTTCAGATGGATTCCTGTATCTATAATGGACATTGGGAAGTAAAAAGGCGAAGAATGTTTATTTGCATTTCTGTTCGTGATTGATTGATTTAGTACTTTTAACATTGCTTCCAAGTCATGACCACAATGCCTGACATTCATGTTAAGAGGTGAGAAATTGGAGAAAGTTATTTCCATTTAAGATATTCTGTCAGTGTTTGCAATTGTTCAATTTTAAATTATGATTTTGTTATGATAAATAAGTATTTGCTTTTGGTTTCTTTTACAGTCGGGCCAAAGATGTGGTCAAAATGGCCCCACCACCTGTTCGATTTTTCTCCCCCAACTCTCCTGTTATTGACCTGTACATGGGGCAACTGGATCAAGTGGAAAGATATTGCCACGTATCTGAAGTCTATGTTATTCTGTTTTATGCTCCTTGGTGTGGAGAATCCATTTCTGTCAGAGAAGAAATTGATCAGGTCGCAATGAAGCTTCAGGATCAGGTGATATGTCCTTAATCTTTCACTGCCAACTTCCCCCTGCCCTTTGTCAATACCCTGGTGAGAATAGTGCGCTAGAAGTAAAACCCCATTATTCTCCGAATTGTCATGAATGTGAAATATGAGCAGTTTAATCACTAGCATAAAGCCTGAATCACTGACCTGGCCTGATAGTGATCACTATCTAAGATAAAAGAAACTCACCAGGTTTCTTCATTTAACAAGAAACTGCTTCTTTATTATAATAAACCTTTTGCTCTAAATTATGGCAAAACAGATTATTAACTCATAACACAAACTTAAATTGCCCTCTTTAAATCCAAATGCACCCATACATTCATTCACACGTAGGAGAGACTGACAGTCTGTTAAGGAATATCATGGGTGGAAAATAAATATAGGCAAAAAAAGGCACAGTTTGTGGATCTGAGTTCAAACCAAAAGGGGGAATGAGGTGACTACTTTGCAAATCCTTTTTGATTTTTAGTACTGAAATTATATTGTCATCAGCTGTGACCATCCTTAATTCAGTAGTCCATCAGTTGGACTTGGTTCTTGGATTAAATTAGTTTTTTTTTGCAAAGGCTTTGAATGTCAGTTCTTTTCAAATTAGAGCGAGAGTAATTCCAGCTTGCTGCAGGCTTTTTGCAGGCCTGTGTCCCAAATATTCTCCTCTCTTCTTAGTTCAGTGTCAAACTGCTACTTTTTAAACCAGCGCAAATCTATTGCTGGGTATTTACTTATTTTCATTGTAAAACATCTTTGTGTCAGTACAAAAATATCAAATCCAGTTCCAAAGGGGCTCTTGTGCAGTTGCTGTTCCCCTACCTCTGTGCAAGCAGACCTGGGTTCAAGTTCCACCTGCTCGAGAGTGTGCAGTAACATTTCTGAACAAGTTGATATGGAAAATACCTCAAATCCAGTTCCAACAGAAGATCGTCACAGTTCCAATTTTTCTTCTAGTTGTTTAAAAACAAGTAATTCAAACTTCCATTTTCCAGTTTGTTTCCAAATAAAATATGTGTAGTCTTTACAGTTGGAAGTAAATCTGCAACTTGCAAATGCACTAAATGGGTGTTATGTACTAGAGGTACAGTCTGGTGTATTCCTTACATGTTGGTAGTTTTTCTCCCTTTTTTCCTAACTACTCCATATTGTAATTATTGTATTTCACATCGTTCAAAAAAAGTTACTTAATTGTCTGTTGTTAAATTATTTAGCCTTGAACCTTTTTTGTTTGCAAAAATCACAGTCTCAAAGCAGTGGAAATTTTAAACTACTCCTGTGTGGTCACTATTTTAAGTTTCTGCTAATCTTGGTTGTGTTTTAGAGTTTACTCCTTTTAAGAATCTACATGAGTTTTTTTTTCTGGGTTACAAGGTAAATTTGGAGAAAAGGGCATAACATATTTTATTTGTCATGACAAATGAGAATTTAATATAATTTCAGCCTTGCAAATGATTTTGAGAGTGGGGCTAGTAAAAGATTGTTTCATATTGGCAAATTGACTGTCAACTGAAATCCGTTGTGGATTCTCAAGGTTTCAAGGAACAATCTCTGAAATTTCAAGGAGAGTTAAAAATTAACAATGTACAGTATTCCTTGTTGGGCTGCTACGCACCTTAGTATTCTCCTTGTGTGTTTACACTATTTCAAATTCTGACATCTCTTCAGTTGCACAGCTTGTTTTAATGTCTGAGTTCTGCTTGTATAGAATTAAATCCCAGAGACACAATTGGCTTCACTCTCTCATTTTTTAATTGGAGATTGGGGAAACTGCTTTAAATGGCAGTCTATAAACCTGGCCCAATTTCTAGGGCAGTATGTTGCTGGTAGGAAAGAACTTTGTAAGTTAAAAGTTTAACTGCTGAACATAATTACTGTTATTTGAGTAGCAAAACCAGTTCATTTCTTTTCAAGGGTGCCAGAAAGCCTAAATTATAACTCCTAAATTTTTTTTGTGTCTTAAGCTTATGACTCAGCGAGGAATCTTTCAAAACAGATTTTATGCAGGAGATTAAAGTAAACTTCAGTTTGATGTGGACTCCTACTCGAGTATTTTTTTTAGAATTATTGATGAGACTGAGGCGGCAGTAAGGTAGTTTAAATTATGTGCCTATTGACACTGACCTTCCTGCCTCCTACGCCTTCACGCCTACTTGCTCACCAGTAATCTATTGTTGGCACGTTGTAGGTGGCTCTTAGATTAGATTGAAATGTGTAATTTTAAAAGATTTATAAACATCAGTGGCTTAAATTTGTGTCGGCTTATGCAAACGAACATAGATCATTGTAAGTTCCTTATAGCTGTCCTCGTGTGTGTGTGTCTGCCCACCTCCTGAATCACTCCTTTAGCTGGTTTTCTTCATTCATTTGCCCTGTATGTGTACTTGGGTATATGTTTTAGGGTCTGCTCGAATCTACAGGTTCAGTTCCTGCTCGAGGGCAATATGGGAATGTAGTTTTTAATGTCAGCGATGATGTTTCTCAGATTTGTTGTTGAACCAAGGTTTATTCTAACAGACTTGAACGGCAGACAGATCTCCTCAAATCTTTTAATGTTTTTCTTGCTCTTTTTCTCCCCTGCTTTCGAATCACCAGCTCTTTCGGATCCTTGGCAATTAAGGCCAGTTGTAGAATTCACCTACTGCTGCTTCAACTCCTCTGTTGTTGAGCAATTACTTTTTTTTTGGAGTCTATTTTGCCACTGAACAGTTATGCATTTTGAATTTGAGGTGTTCTTAGATTAAAATAAAAAGCATTTATTTTACTTTGTTAAAGCACGATAGTGTTGCTTGGGCTGACATAAATCCATATAATGGAACTGGATTCTTCCCTCTGTCTAGGTGTTGTTCATTGCTGTAAACTGCTGGTGGCACCAGGGGAAGTGCAGGAAGCAAATGAATCTCTTTTATTATCCTGTAATCCATTTATATCAGAGA
Organism: Rhincodon typus; assembly: GCF_021869965.1. Taxonomy (NCBI): domain Eukaryota; kingdom Metazoa; phylum Chordata; class Chondrichthyes; order Orectolobiformes; family Rhincodontidae; genus Rhincodon; species Rhincodon typus. The sequence goes on from NW_025967497.1 coordinate 10,246, forward strand.
AGGTAAGAAGCTATTTCACAATCCAGTAAGTGATAAGCAGCCTGCAAAATAGATAACCACTCAAAAATGGTTTAAACTGAAAAACGTCCCTGAAAGAAGTGCTGCAACCAAAGACCATACTTTGAGTATGTAAGGGGTGAGGGGTACTGAATACCATACATACTCAACTGATTTGTTAATCAGGGATTGACTTTTATACATGAGATTGACAAAGAAATCTAAAACTCTTGGTACTTGCCATTTATTCTGATTTTCACCAGTTTCAAAATCTCCCCACCCCTTGGCCTCATCCCAAGTCCAAATCTCCCTCTCATCCCCGCCTCCTTGATCTGACACAACCTGTCCATCTTCTGTCCCACCTATCCACTCCTCCTCCTACCTCCACTGACCAATCCCCACCACTCCCTACCTGCACTCACTTATCACCATCCCACCTACCTTCCCCCAGACCCCCCCCATTTCTTTCCCAGCTCCCTTCCCCCTCCCCATTTTTGAAGAAGGGGTCCAGACCCGATATTTTTGAAGGGATAGTTTCAGAAATTTTGAAGAAGATGCAAGTTCTGATGCAAAACTTCTTACCTGGTCCTTTTGAGGGTAACTACAGCCTTAGATATTTTAGTTTTTGACACTCCTTTTTGTGGCTTTTCTTATTGTGGATATTTAAAGTGATTCAATTTATGAAGCCAAACATAAGCCAGGTTGATTTCCTCAACATACTGGTGAGTTGGTTCATCAACTTTTCTCGTCTAATTTGACATTTAAATTCCCACACATTGTCAAGCAAGTTCCCCTTAATTCTCTAGTTGTCATCACTTGGCACACTATTAAAAGAAAACTCTCAATCATGGTAGTTTCTTTATTCTTCATGAAATTTGTTCTTTAGAAGTTTGGTTTTTCAAGTTACTTTGTTTTCTGACTCCTCCATATAGTCCAGTAAATTTCAACATCCAGGCCACTAATTAATCTATTTTAAAATACTTCAAAATTTCCTCTTTCCATTCTTAAAATGACATAAATGACTGTATTCTCATGTTCATTCAGGCACGACACTTTGTTTTACAACTCCTACACGAGCTGGATTTATTAACTGCAAATGTTTTTGTGGTACTAACTTGAACACTCCCTTTCTTAAGTAACCTAGCAGTTTGTAGTATTCTCAACATTAGTGATTTGCTGTTAATTAGCTCTACAAGTTGAAATACAACCCAATTTGCCACCACTCCTTGTGGTGTCTCTAGTCTTGAATGCATTCTATCCAGCAGGAACAGGAAGCTTAAAAAGATGTATGGAAGCCTCCTATTCCTACATCCTATAGTAGGTATGTGATTCCGGGTAGTAACATCGAATGTGTCTTTTTTTTTCATTTTTGCTATTAAGGGGATTTTTAAAAAAAATCCTTTTGGCATTTTTTGCGCGTCACCCTGCCAGTTGAACTGTATGTATTCCAGCAGGCAGCCATTGTAACTTCTCTAAGTTTTAAAATGTCTGCACTGTTTTGACAGGGAGGTAGTAAGGTTTTTTTTTAAATAAAGAAGTAATAACCATATGTTTTGCCTTTCGGCTTTGTGAAAGTTTAATTTTGTTCACCCATTGTTTTGTACAAAATAAAACAGCTGTTAGTTTTGAAATTGTCTGGATTTCATTAAAATGAAATGATCACACCTGGCAGTGTGTTTGATATTTCAGCACAAGGCTTCCTTTCTATCAGTTTCAGATCACCCTACTGAAATTAGTGAAAAAAAGACTTTTGGCCTATTGTTTCCTCTACTGACTTTGCTGTTTGATTGCATTGATCTTGATATATTTTTTAAAACCTCCTAAATGTGCAAATTTCCTCAGAGCCCTGTAACGTCATTTTCACTACTATTCATTTCTTTTTAAGATTCCTTAACTAATAGACTGTTAAATTTTGGCCCAGAAGCCCAAAGTTACCCAGAAAGGAGGTCAATGCCATCAGTGATTTTAAAGCAGTTGACTAAGTAGCAGTTTAGATTTTGTACGTAAACTAAAAAGCAGAAAATAAATACGGTCTTTAAGAGGCCAGAGTGGTTTACTGATCACACATCGGGGCAGACAAGAGAAGTACGGGTATCCGGATACCAGTGGCCACCAGCAGCATTCTCCTTAGAATCACTTTCTGGTCCCAAATTGGACAAACAGATAATGAAGCTGATATCCACTGCTGGAGTCGGCAGTCTGTTCTGTTCTGTTTCATCTTGAACTGGACATAATGCATGGCCAAAGCCGGTATGAATCACTTTGCAGCACCATCCTCTGTTCAAATTTGCAGTAAGTTCAGTCCTATCTGAAGTTTTTTTTTTCTCCCCTCTTCTGCGTCTCTTTTGTATATCTTAGTTTTGGGTAACGTTGATCAATCGTTTGTCCATTGGCAAGAAACCGATATTCAATGTAATCCCTCCTATATCTGTTGAAACCCACATAGTAATTTTGTGCCTGTTATTTGCCTGAACACCTTGTTTAACCTTCAGTCAGACAATGGGTTTGCATATGGGTCATGAGATCTCACGTTATCGGCTTTAGGAATATCTTGTTTCAGATCCCGTGCTGGAGTCATATCTTTGGCAGAGATAAGCAGGCTTGCACTGTCCTGTTTTGTCAACCCAGGAAGCTTACTTCATAAGTGTGCAAGGGAAGCAATTTCTATAATGTTCGGTAAAGTTTAAGATTTCATAAAGTTTTTAATAATAATTCCACACATTTGCCCAGCCCTCAAAAATTGCCAGTCATCAAGTCTGTGTTCACTATATACTGAATTCTTTACCTGTGAAACTTCGAGCAAAATTCCACAAACATGACTGAACAGCTGAGAACCTTGGGCCAGAATTTTCCCTTCCTGAGAATTAAAAATAATTGGGTTGGTTGGCGCTGAGGAGATTACTCTCCCCTCATGGCAGCTTCAGGCAGGATGGGCTGTTGCTGACCACCAATAAGCCTGCTGAGTGACCACTGAAATGCGTTACAGGCACTTGTTTGGGCCGGTGGGATGGTGGAGGAGAGGTGGTAGGTAGTCCTGTGCGTAATGGCACCCACCCCCCCACAATTCAGTCCATAAGCCATAGACTGCTTCCTGAAATCTAAGTTTTTTTTTGTGTATAAAACATACTGCAATATTGAGAAACGGACTAGAGACAAATTATTGAGATGAAAGAAGTATCCACTTCTGGATTACAAGCTGCTGTGCTTTACTAAATTTAATTTTTTTAGAATTTGTTCAAGATTTGTGGTGTGAGGTGGTGGTAGTGTGAAGGAAAAGTGGTTTCCTTTTCACTTGGATCTATTATTCAGTATTGAATTATATATGGCAGTGAGAAAGGGCTATAAAATCCATTCGAGAGGTGAAGGAATCTTGCTGAAATGGAAATTGGCTAAGACGTTGAAAAGAGAATATGTTCATTCCCCTGGTCTGATTAGTGGTAAACGTAGTTCAGTGAGACGACAGGAATAGTCTGCTGTTTCTTCAAATGAGGGAGAATATTTCTCCATTTATGTGAGTGAACTTGCCAAGAAGAGAAGGGGGCTTGAATTTATCCCGAACCTTTCATGACCCAGGTGTATCTGAAAGTGCTTTACAGTCAATGAATTATTTTTGAAGTGTAGTCAGTGTAATGTAGGAAATGCAACAGTAAGGTTGTACACAGCAAGCTCCATCTAGTTTGTTGCGATGCTGATTAAGAGGTATATATTGGCCAGGACACTAGGATAACTCCACTGGTTTTGTTTGAAATGGTGCCATAGGATCTTTTCCATTCTCTTGAGAGACTTGATGGGGCCTCGACATAATGGCTTCTCTGAAAAATGACACTATACCTTCTCTGATTCCACCAAATGTGTAAACTTAACAGTGAGTTTCTGTGTTTAAGCCAACTTTTTTCTTTCTTCTCCTCTTCTCTCTCCTTCTCAGATACTTAACTTCTGAGGTGTAGATCGTGATGCACCAGTAACAGGTCCAAGTGGCTTCTATTCCTGTAAAAGCTTGACCAAGTGGTGATGGCATCAGAGCTAATCATATGCTCACTTGCTTCCATTGCGAAAATGCGGATGGAAATATTTTAACTTGTTGTCTTATCCAAAGCTGGTGGTTATAATTGGATTTATTCTCATTTGACATTAGCCTCCTAATACTTGCTCTTTTTGCACTTGAAACAAAAGGACACTTCTTAGGCACTAAAACACTCCAAAGCACTTGAAGTAACTGTGGAATTTCTAGGATCATTTGCTAAGCAACACATTACTCTACTTCAACACAATGGTGTAGATTGTAGTGGTTATAGATGCTGTGGATGATGGAAACTAGCTTCTAGAAAATAAGTGCTTGGGCTCTGAGCTCCAGTACCATTGAGTGAGCGTAATGCAAGAATATTGCTGCATTAAATATGACCCACTGTTTCCTGTTTCATCAATCCTTGGGGAAAATGGCTAAATTCGGGGTAACTGATCTAGAGATTAGAATATGCAGACAGGAAAGTACTTCAGTAAATTTCACAGTTTTCAAGTTGATTTGGAAAGAACATGAGGATGACAATTTTTATAAATGCTAGTAATGGAAATTGCATGGTACTCAACTGGGCAGCTGACAGTGCTTGTTCATTTCTGGAATGGTAATTTTTTTTGTGTTTCTTTGCACAGCTGCTCACAATCCAGAAGCCATTAGTTGAAAATTAACTGTATTAAAAATGTTACTGGCAACTTGTTTAAACAATGGTGTGAGTCTGTGATAACATTACAGAAAGCTTGTTCTATGGTTTTGTCTCAGCTGCTGCAATGTTTGAGCAACAGCTTGGTCATCAAATTAAAATCTCTCTGGTATGAGTAATCTTTTATTATTCCCAAAAGGAAGAATTACTGAAATGCCTACATACCAAAAGAGTCTTTAAATTGGATTTTTAACATAAAAGCACTGCAATTCAAGAAGGTTATAAAATATTTTGATCAACAAATTGCACTTTCAAGATTTAAGGTGTCTGGGTGGCTCATGAAATTTAGACTTATATTTAAAATGAAAAGTTTAAATATATTATGTTTTGATTTGGGTTCATTACCCCACTCAGATGTAAGAGTCTCAACCAAAATCTACTTTGTTTTACAGGCCATTAGGAGAAGATTGACAATAAATGGCGTGTCTATTGAAATGTCACAAGGGTGTTTGGTGTTGTCACCTGATTGGTGTAGTAGAGGGCACTCGATCTGCATTTTTAAGGCATAATGTGGTGGTCAGGAAAGCTCTTTAATGTGCATCCAACTTGCTTCCTGAAAGCTATTGGTTATATCCTAATCCATTTACTCTCAGCATTTATCAACTTGAGCACTAAATCATACCCATTCTTCCCTGCAAAAACAAATAATTTTTAATGAGTAAACCTTTATTAGTTTTAGACTATGTGCAAGTATTGATTTAAGGTTTTCCAGAAAAAAAAATTGTCAAAAAAAGTTACACCAAGTTTGCTGGTAGCTGAAAATTTTGTTTGAGACAGAGGACGACTAAATTTGAGCATTCGGAGATAGTAGGAACTGCAGATGCTGGAGAATCTGCGATAACAAGGTGTAGAGCTGGATGAACACAGAGGCCAAGCAGCATCAGAGGAGCAGAAATTTTAGCATTGGTGGTTTTTATGGCTGAGATGTTGGCCTAGAATATCTATCCAAAAGTTACCTTTCTCTTGTTTTTGTTTTATTAATTATGTTAAACTCTCTCTAATGATGTAAAAGCTCCATAATATCACAATTCATGGAAATTCTTTTTATCGTATAAGGTTTGGACCTATCGAATACAAAGGCCCTCTTACATCTGCTTACATTCATGATTTCATTCGACGAGTAATGAGTCCACTTCAGTACATCTCAACTCATTCTATCTTGCTGGACTTTCTTTCACATTATGAGGTAGGTAATTTTTTTTTATATCAGGCAAAGGAGGAAGTCTGAAGTTTGGGTTCTGAATGTGATTAGTTATGAGATATTAATAAGTGAAGTAGCATCTGTGTATGTGCTAAATACATTATCTGTAGGCTGCCTCGTTTTCTTCAGGTGACAGGGCAGATAGGTTATAAAACCTATCATAAAATACTGTTGGAGATGTTACATCAAATGGAATTTTAAGATTTTAGTCATCATTTGAAATGCAGCATTCTCCTTGTTTTCTAGTCAACAATCTTCCTTAAACACTACCAGCAGTAAATTAGCTGGTTACCTCTGTAGCTAATGATAATACTTCAAAAGCAAGTTCCCTTTTGTGATCTCCCAAGTGATGTTGAATGTCTTGAGGTTCTCTCCAGGACAAAATTGGCATTCACTTTTGGAAAGTTCAAAATAAATGGTTTTATTTTAATTTGTGGCTTTTGTATCAGAGGCTTTCCACAATGATGCTATCATGTTTTGCCCAAGCTGTGTGGAACAATTGTGGACATGTAAATAAGCAAACTTTAACTTGAAAAGCATGATGAAGGCAGGAGTCTAAAATTTTAAATGGAAGAGCAGTTTTCTGCTAATGCTTATCTTCTCCAAAGCTTTAAAGGGACGGGTAAAATAATCATTTATACTTGTGTAATTTCATCTTGCAGCAAGTGTCATTCTCTGGAGAGCACAGAATACTGTACCTGTCAAAAGGAAAAGGGCTGCACCGGACCTGAAACGTTAACTCTGTTTTCTCCTTCACAGATGCTGCCAGACCTGCTGAGCTTTTCCAGCAACTTTGTTTTTGCTCTGTCAGTGGCTGTTTCCACTTTGTAAAGAAAAATTTTGTTTGAAATTTGAGCTCCTGATAATATCTGTGTGCTTACGTATCAGGACTTTGTAATTTTATTACAGCACAACCTCGTGATACCTGATTTATAAGCAGCAACATATAGCCAGTGTTGTAATTTAGGAATGCACACAAGATCCCAACAAAATGAGGGTTGGTCAGAGAACTGGGATAACTATTTAACCTACTTCAAAGAAGTAGTGCAATGAGGGCAGGCAAGGCCTTGGTTTCAGTCTTGGTTGATTCATGCCAAGGATTCATTGATGTGGTGACTGTATTTTCTGAGGTGGATGCCTTATGTGAGACGTTAAACTGAGTCCCCTTCTGGTTGCTTAGATGGGTTAAAAAGGTTTCTTTAGCTCTATCTTGAGGAAGGAGGTAGTTTTCATGAATGAATGACTGACTGACTTCTATGGCTTCCACCTTCAGTCTGCACTAGTTTAATTGGTCATTTGTCTTGCTGCTTGTTTGTAGAATCATTGAGCGGAAGAACCCTACTGTAATTGTCTGCATAATAACAAAGTAACTCACTGAATGTGAAACAATTTAGGATGCCCCTGAAGATGTAATGAGTTACTGTGTAAATTAGAATTCTTCCTTACATGCTGTATACTAGGTATTCATTGTCCTTGTCGTATTCAGTATATCATTTTGATTTTGTGTGATTTTTGTTTTCTACCCGCCAAGTTTATCCCAGAACTTTTTAGCGATTCTCAGCAACTCTCTTGAATTGTTGTTTTTACAACAGTCTTGTGATTTGACAGCACAAATTTTTTCCTAAAAACCTTAAAGGACTGAACATTAATTGGACTTCAAGTTTGTGGGTTCCTTTGCATTATCCAAGTTACAATAGATAATGATAGTGGGAATAATTGAGACTTCTTTCTACTGGCATTTTTATATTGAATGTATCCTGTATCTAACGTATTGCTGAATGCATTTAAAACAAAATTATCTAATTAGATATCAAACTGTTAGACTTGGCACTTGAGTTTGAGTACTAATCTTTCAAGTGTAGGCATAATTTAGAAATGTTCTCTAACAGCCACAGACAAGGCTTTGACTTTAAATTTCCCTGTTGACCACAAGAGGGAGGTCAACCATTGAAGCATTTATGCTGCACTTTTATATAAAAAAAGAACTTGAAAAGTCATCAGTTTGTGTAGTTAGAGTCAAAACCTTAGAGATGTACAGCACAGAAACAGACCCTTTTGGTCCAATTTGTCTATGCCGACCAGATATCCCATATAAATCTCGTCCCATTTTGCCAGCATTTGGCCCATATCCCTCTAAACCCTTCCTATTCATATACCCATCCAGATGCCCTTTAAATGTTGTAATTGTACCAGTCTCCAAGACTTCCTCGGGCAGCTCATTTCATACATGCACCGCCCTCTACGTGGAATGAGTTTCCCCTTAGGTCCCTTTTTAAATATTTTAAGCCTATGTCCTGTCGTCCTTGACTCCCCAATCCCAGGGAAAAGGCCGAATCTATTTACCCAATCCATGGCCCTCGTGATTTTATAAACCTCTGTAAGGTCGCCCTCAGCCTGAAACACTCCAGACAAAATAGCCTCAGCCTATTCGGCCTTGCTCTATAGCTTAAACCCTTTTAACCCTGGCAACATCCTTGTAAATCTTTTCTGAACTCTTTCAAGTTTAGCAACATCTTTCCTATACCAGGGACACCAGAACTGAATGCAGTATTCCAAAAGTGGCCGAGCCAATGTCCTGTACAGCTGCAACATGACCTCCCAACTCCTGTACTCAATGCACTGACCAATAAAAGCAAATACACCAAATGCCACCTTCACTATTGTATCTACCTGTGACTCCACTTTTTCAAGGAGCTATGAACCTGCACTCCAAGGTCTCTTTGTTCAGCAACACTCCCCAGGACCTTACCATTTAAGTGTATAAGTCCTGCCCTGACTTGCCTTTCCACAGTGTAGCACCTCACATTTATCTAAATTTAAACTCCATCAGCCACTCCTCAGCCCACTGGCCCATCTGATCAACATACCATTGTACTCTGAGGTAACCACCTTCGCTGTCCACTGCGCCTCTAATTTTAGTGTCATCTGCAAACTTACTAACCGTACTTCCTATGTTTACATCCAAATCACTTATATAAATGACAAAAAGCAGTGGTCCTAGCACCGATCGTTGTGGCAGACCACTAGTCACAGACCTCCAGTGTGAAAGGTAACCCTCCACCAGCACCCTCTGTCTTCTACCTTCGAGCCAGTTCTGTATCCAATTGGCTAGTTCTCCCTGTATTCCATGTGATCTAATGGTACTAACCAGTCTACCATGAGGAACCTTGCCTAATGCCTTACTGAAGTCCATATAGATCATGCCCACTGCTCTGCCCTCATCAATCCTTTTTGTTACTTCTTCAAAAACCTCGATCAAGTTAGTGAGACATGACTTCCCAAGCACAAAGCCATGTCGACTATCCCTAATCAGTCCTTGCCTTTCCAAATACATGTAAATCCTGTCCCTTAAGATTCCCTCCAACAACTTACCAGCTGCTGATGCCACGCTTACTGGTCTGTAGATCCCTGGCTTTTCCTTACCACCTTTTTTAAATAATGGCACCACACTAGCCAACCTCCAGTCTTCCTGCACCTCACCTGTGGCTATCGATGATACAAATATCTCAGCAAGGGCCAGCTCACTTCCCTGGCTTCCCACAGAGATCTAGGGTACACTTGATCTGGTCCTGGGGACTTATCCACCTTTTTATGTGTTTTAAGACATCCAGCACCACCACCTCTGTATATGGACATTTTTCAAGATGTCACTAATTATTTCCCCACATTCTATATCTTCCATATCCTTCTCCACAGTAAATACTAATGCAAATACTCGTTTAGTATCTCCCCCATCTCCTGCAGTTCCACACAAAGGCAGCCCTGCTGATCTTTAAGGGGTCCTATTTTCTCCCTAGTTACCCATTTGTCCCTAATATATTTAGAAATCCCTTTGGATTTTCCATAACCCTGTTGTGGTTGGTTGGCTCGCCGAGCTGGTTCACTGTTCCGCAGACATTTCATTACCCTTGTGGTTAATTTCCTTCCTGTTTATCCAATGTCCAACCACAAGGGTGCACGAACATCAATTGGCAACAAAAAGACATGACCAATACTCCCTCATCTCCATCCACATGGATAAAGTGAACCACCATTTCGATTGGGACAACACCAGGATCCTGGGACAGGCAAAGCAGAGACAAGCATGAAAATTCCTAGAAGCCTGGTACTGCACTAAGAAAGCCATCAATAAACACGTAGAGCTAGACCCCATTGCGAAGGAAAACTGGAAGTGAGGTGATCCAGCTCAACATCTCCAGAGTTTAAATAACAGGTGGAAAAACACAACAGCGCTTCATTGGAGGTTGCGCTGATGATGTTACCCAGCAGGGTAATGAAACGTCTGCAGAACAACAAATCAGCTCGGCGAGCCAACCAATCACCACATCCACAACCCGAGCTACAAATCTACTCTAAAATTTTACCATAACCATATTTGCTAAGGCTATTTCACGTCTCTTTTTTTTTGCTCTCCTGATTTCCTTCTTAATTATACTCCCACTGCCTTTGTATTCTTCTAAGGATTCATTCAGTCTCTGCTGTCTACACCTGATGTATACTTCCTTCTTTTTCTTGACCAAAACCTTGGCTTTTTTTTTCTCTAGTTATCCAGCATTCCATACACCTACCAGCCTTGCCCTTCACCCTAACAAGCACGTACTGTCCCTGGACTCATTATCTAATTTTTGAAGGCTTCCCATTTTCCAGCCGTGCCTTCACCTGTAAACATCCACCTTTTTCTGATGAAGGGTCTAGGCCCGAAACGTCAGCCTCTCTGCTCCTATGATGCTGCTTGGCCTGCTGTGTTCATCCAGCCCTGCACCTTGTTGTCTCGGATTCTCCAGCATCTGCAGTTCCTACTATCTCTGATTCAATTTTAACCCAACATCCACCCTCAATCAGCTTTTGAAAGTTCTTGCCTTGCCTAATACCGTCAAAATTGGCCTTCCTCCAATTAAGAACTTTAACTTTTAGATCCAGTCTGTCCTTTTCCATCACTCTCTTTTAAAACTAATAGAATTGTGGTCTCTGGCCCTAAAGTGCTCCCCCACTGACACCTCAGTCACCCTGTCCTGCCTTATTACCCAATTGTAGGTCGAGTTTTGCACCTAGTCTAGTAGGTACATTCGCATAGTGAATCAGACAACCTTTTTAAATTCTTGCCCAATTTCTTATATTCTTTCCTCAGAATCTCGTCCTTTTTTCTCTTTTCTGTGTTGTTAGTTCCAATGTGTACAACGACCTCCTGCTGGCCCCGTTCCCCTTTGAGAATATTCTGCACCTTCTCAGAGATATCCTTAATCCTGGCACCCGGGATGCAACGCACCATTCTGATTTCTTGCTGTTGACCCCAGAAACATCTGTTTGTGCCTCTGACTAGTGAGTCCCCTACCCGAATCGATTGCTTGGAACCTGACATACCCCTTGTTACATTATCACCAGTCTCAGTACCACTGGTTGTCTGTGCTATATTCCCCTGAGAGTCCATCACCCTTATGTTTTCCAGAACAGCATACTCGTTTGTGATGGGGATAGCCACAGGAAACTCCTTGTTACCTGGCTCCCCCTCCTATCTTTCCTGGCAGTTACCCATCTACTTGACTGTGTATCTGTGGCTTTTCTCCCTTCTTACAGCTGCTATCCATCACAATCCCCTAGCTCCTGTAAATTCCTCATTGCCTCTAACTGCCACTCCAACCGATCCATGCAATCCGATAGGATTCTCAACCAAACACATTTCCTGCAGACATAATCATCAGTTACATGGAAACTCTTCCCCAATCTCCCACATTCGACAAAGAGTATATCACTCTACTAAAGGCCATTTTTGCACATTGACTATCTACAGGTCCAGAAAATAGCGCAGTCTTACATTCTCTTTAAAAAAAAACACTGCTCCAGGCTAATTTAGTACCTATGTTTTATATTTTGAGTGTAATTAAGAGACAGATCTCAATAAGACATATAATTAAAAAGAACCCAGTCTACCCGCTGTTGAAGCTTTACAAAATAAGTGATGAGGTTACGCTTTTAAAAAGCCACTTAACTGTGCTCCCCTCTTGTGAGCTCTGCCACACACGTTTCTTCAAGATCAGCTGTCAATTTCACTGTTTGTTAACTTTTCTTAGACGAACTCGGATGTCCAGAGATACCTGAAATCAAACAGCAGTGGCAGTAGCTGTGCAGATTCACTGCTGGGTCACACAGTACTGTAGGTTTTTCTGTTTGAATCACTTCCCATGTGGTCACTGCCACTGCCTTTGTCTGTCTTCCTCCTTTTTTTAAAGTGCCATTGTTTTGATCTTTCTCCCCCCAAAGTTCCAAAACAATGCAACAGTCTGTTAAACAGTAATTACTGCTCCTAGAATTTGAGGAAATCGGCTCCAATGCTGGAAATACCTCAAAAAAAAAGCAGCTTTTACAGCCACACAATTTTCCCATCCTCCATCTTGGATTACCCAGAATCCTCATAATGGAGCTGTTCTTCACTCAATGAAATGTGTTTCATAAGCTAATTGATAAATTCATTGAATGGTTTTGAAGTCTGTAAGTACAATTCGGATGTGAGGTTTATTAACGACTCCCCTTGCGTGTTAATTTGCATCGAGCCTTAAAGGTGGCAGGATATAGTGAAGAGTACATTGGCAAATTTAGGGATGTTGGATTTCATAAATAGAATTGTTGAGTACTGTAGAAGGGAAGTAATGCTGAATCCTCTTTAAAGCTCTGGTTAGGCCACAACCAGAGTATTACATCCGGTTTTGGCAACCACGCTTCAGGAAGAATGTAGGGATTGTCGAGAGAATGCGAAGAAAATCTACCAACATTGATTCCAAAGATGAGGGCTTTTAGCCACAGGGTTGGGTTAGAATCTGGGTCTTTCTCCTGGCAGCAAAGAACATGAGACCGAATTAGACTAGACAAATTCTGGACAAAATTAGTTGAGCTTTGGACAAAGTAGATGAATGATGCTGTTCCCATTAGTTGATGCAAGGACATGAGGGATATACAAGAGCAAAAGCATGTGGACAACAGCTTGCTCTGGACCAGATTTTTAAGCCACTGTTGATCTCTACAGTTCTGCATACCATAAACTCAATCTCTCTGTTACCAAAACAAAACTCCTATCAAAAAAACCCAACTTGCTCAGTCAAATATTCTAGCTACCATTAATGCTGAAGGAGAGACTCTGGAATGTGATGAATACTTCCCATGCTTTGGAAGCCACTTCTCAGAAGGCTACCATGGAGGAAATTCAATACTGGATCAGTTGTATTAGTGTCACCTTCTACAAAATGTGGTAGTGAGTGTTTGACAGTAAACAGCTCTTCAAGTTGATAAATATCTTATGGACAGAACTATTGTCATAACTACACTCGTATTGAGCGCTACGTAAGGGCTAGAGCCCCTCTGCCAACAATGCCTGTGGTACATTCTCTGGATTTGATAGTAGGACTTTTGAACCAACACTAGTGTCCTTTTTAAAGTAGGCACTATAAGCAAACAAACCTCCTGCAAAATCAACTACAATGATTTGATTCTGGTCCGGACAGCAAGAAGTATCTCTCCTGTTTTCTCAAATGGCACTTCCAGAGGTGGTCACAGAAAATGCTTTAAAAGCACTCTGAAGCTTTTCTTGAACATAGTAGCATTGACATTAGTGACGGGGGGGGAGCTTGCTATCAGTCATTCGAAGTAGTGACTGCTTGTCCATCAAGCTGTATGCTATAAGCCTGAATGTCTTAATGATGAGGCACAGTTTGTGGAAGAAAGGGAAGTCAGTCCTACGCTCTGGGTCTTGCTGCCTTGGAGGATATCTGCCCCATGTGCCCATAGATCTCCAGGATGGGCATTGGCTTGTTCAGTCATCCTTAATTGAACTGTAGCTGACAACAAAAAAGGGGACACAGATTTTTTTTAAAAAAAAAAAACTTTTTCGCGATGTGGACATCGTTACCTGAGCTGACATTTGTTGCTTATCCCTAAATTAAGTTCAAGATTTAAATAAGATGTACCAGAAAATGTGAGAACTTTATTAATGCAACAAATGGTAAATGTTCTAGAATTCAATGCCCATGAGGCTGCTGATTGGCGACTATTAATCATTTCATGAGAAAATTTCACTGGGCACTTGAGGAAAATAAATATGCGTGGTTAAGAGTATAGAGAGTTGGCTTAGATCCAATGGGCCAAATGCCCTCCTTCTGTACTATAATAATTGTATAAATGTGATGCAAACAAAAATAGACTTACATGGCAGAACAGTTTTTAAAAGTCTTAAATAGGTTGCTATTGAGATAATGAGCTTTTCACCAGGCAGAGCTGAAATTAAACTCCTGAAGATAGTAAGGCTGGTTTTTCACTTATGTCCTGTGGCCTTATTGAGAAGGATTATCTGTGTTTTAAACTAAGGATCTGATATCCCATAAAGGAAGTGTGAAAACTAGTTTCTACAGAGGCCACCTTTGCCCATTGTCTCTAATTACCTTTTCTGGTATTGCCACCTCCTCTAGAATTGTTTAGCTGTTTTTATTTATGTTGGTTTTTTTGGTTGTTACTAAATCAATTCTACATTGTTCCTAATAAGCTCCAGTTTAAAGATTTTGGAAAGTTGATTCAATAGCGTAAATGCTAAGAGACCATTTGTTGATTGTTGGGTTCCAGAATCTGAATTGAAGTAAAAATTGAAAAGCAAGTTCTTAATTTCTCTCTCAGGTTCCCATAAACGTCATCTTTGGCTATGTCCAAAGACTCGGCTTTTACTAGTTCCTTTGGGGACACTTCTGCTGATTCTGAAGTCTTGTCAATGGTAGTGGTATAAATTGAAAAGGATGTCGTAAATATTCAGGTTGGAGTAAAGTTGGCTGAAGTAATGTTTGAAAACAGATTGCCCCATGTG
>NW_025967498.1:0-25000 GCF_021869965.1 Rhincodon typus
CCTGCAAGGGATCTCTACTGTTTTTCATGGCCTCATCCCATGTCCAACCCTCCCTCTCATCCACACCTCTTTGGTCTGACACAACCTGTCCATCTTCTCCCGCAGCTATCCGCCCCACCCTTCCCACTGACCAATTTTCACTACCCACTACCTACATCCACCTATCACCATCCCAAATACCTCCACCCAGCCCCACCACCCCCATTTATTTCCAAGCTCCCTTCCCCCTCCCCAGTCGTGATGAAAGGTGTAAACCCAACACGTCAACTTTCCTGGTCCTCTGATGCTGCCTGACCTGCTGTGTTCCTCCAGCTCCACACTGTACTTACCTTTTATTGGTCTCAGTTTAATCTACATCAAGGGAACATTTTGTGGAACAAATGAAGGCCAACGTTGAGAAAATATTTAAATAGTTCAAGCCATGTTTATTTTCAGCAAGTAAGTACAGTGAGTTAGGCTGTTTTATTTTTGTAATAATTCCGAATAGGGCCTCAACTGCCATTCTTGACAAATTATTAGTAAATCAAGCTGTGTAAATATAACAAATGCTGAAATATCTAGATACATTAATTATGGAAACAATGGGCGTAGAAAATGACACATTGATGTAACTACAATTACCCGTTAACTAAACTTGACAGCTTTATAACAAGAAATAAATCATTATGACGATGTGGCAAGTTACCAGAATCTGTAACTATGGAATGCCATTTGCTAATTTACATTTGAAGGCCAAATATCTTCAAGTACAATGTGTTTTATTCTTAAGACTGTTGAGTTTGCACCCTTAGCTTGAAATCGGCAGGACTGTGGGCATGTTGGACTGTTGCCTGTGCTATCTTTTATAGGATGTACAGCACTGAGACAAACCATTCAGCTAAACAGGTCTCAACAGATATTTTTAATCAAATTATTCAGATGTGTAATGACACACTTCCGGAGCAGGCAGGACTTGAACCCAGGTCTTCCAACCCAGAGGTAGGGACACTACCAATGTACTGCAAGAGATCCTAAACTTAAAGTAACTGGAACTTGGATACAGACTGTCCACACTACCACAATAACAGGTCAACAGGTCTATGTTGGTATTTATGTTCCTACCACTTGTCACTTAAAGCTACTGTTGTAACTAGCCTTCTCCTTGAAATGCTGATTTACCTTCCTCTTAAATACATCTAAACTATTCACATTACTCACTGTGGTTGGTTACAGGTTAATTCTTTATGCTGTTTGGGTAAAGAAGCTTCTTTTCAATACTTCATTGGATTTATTTGTGATTATTTCCTACTCTAATCAAGAAGAAACATTCTCTTTTTCATTAACTTAGGCCACTAAATAGCACAAATGCCTTAGGACTATTTCAAAGCAGAGCAGGGGAGTTCTTCCTGTTGCCCTAGCCAACATTTATCATTCACTCAATCTCACAAAAATGGATGATCTGGTCCTGATCACAATGCTGATGTCAGGGTTTGCTCTATACCTTTTCTACATGCATTACGACATTGAGCACACTTCAAAACTAGGTTATGAAGCATTCTGAAACATCCGATGGTTGTGAAAAGTGGCATATGTGCAACTACAAACGTTCCCTCTATGCTGTGTGGCGGTGTACCCACTTGGTGGTCCTGCACAGGCTGATTGCTTTAAAAACATGATGGCTTTGCTTTCCAGAAGCCACTGCCATGCAAGAACTTTGGAAGTCCGCACACCTAAAAATAATTCAAGGGTATATAGAATGCAAACCTCAACAAGGGTTCTTGTGGTGCAGCCTGGGCTCAAGTGCCATCTGCTCCAGAGGTATGTCATAATGCCTCTCAACATGCTGATTTGAAAATATCTAGAATGCAAACCTACATTGAGTTCAGGCAGAAAAGTGAAGCTGCGACCAGAACCAGATGAACATGATCTTATACTGGATTTCCTAATCAACCTGTTCAGGGAAGTTATTACCCACCCCTGGAAGGGGTGAGATTTGAACCTGGGCCTTCTGGCTCAGAGATAGTGACAGTGCCACTGCACCATAGCAGCGCCTTTAACACGATCTTAAGAGTGGATGTTTGGTAGCTGGCATAGACCTGATGGATTGAATAGTTTTGGAATGCTGTTGTCTGCAATCACTCACGCATGAGCATGATTGTCCAAGTTCAGATATGAAATCTCCCAGATTTCATGAGACATTTCATGTCTTTCATGGGTTCTGTGGGTCCTTGTTTGGGAGGTGTTATAGGAGCTGGAAGTGGTCCTTGGCCTTGAGACCATTGACAGTTCTTTCTCCACTTCCTCTTCCATACTTCCTATCGCCAACTGGTGTCCTCAAATATTTGTTTCTTTGTCGGCTTCAAGTTTGTTTTGTCTGTACAAGGGTCTGCCCAAAATTTACATCTATCAAATATACTCTGATTCTCTATGATTGATTGATTTGAGGAAGCAGGCTCTAAGGGCTAAATAGCTCACTCATGCTCCTAAAGCCTATGTTCCTCTTTTCATTGGAGTACAATAGCCATGTCCAGAAGAGATCCCCTAATAAGAAAGCACAAACCCCAGATTACCATCACCAAGGTCCTTCCCCTTCCTCCAAAACACACAACCAAACTGGCCCACGTCACGTGACACACCGGCTCTTCTCCCCCGGCCGGCATTGAGCGCATGCGTCGCTGCAGGGACGATAAGGCCGGGCCGCCAGCCATAAGCCCCGCCCTTTACCCCCACCGGCATGGTGAATGACGTCGGGTGAATGACGGGAGCCCTGACCAATCCGAAATCGGAGGTGCGTCACTCACACTCCCCACGTGCCAGGATTAGACCAATCGGGAAGAACAGGGGTGGAGGCAATGGGGGAGACGGGGCGTGTCCCCGGCGGGAGGTGGCGTAAGGGAAAAAAGGAGGCGGGGTTTGTGGGTCGGTGTTGGGGAAGGAGGAGGGCGAGTCGCGCATGGGCGTTGGGCTTCCCTTTGTGGGTGGGGCTGGGCCGTCCGCGCGGCCTCCGCCTGTGGTGGTTGAAGGGGCCACAGACAGAGGAGGGTGGGCGGAGGAGCGGGAGGGCAGGGCTTTTCCTTTTTCCTCTCTCTCTCTCTCTCTCTATTTATCTCTGCACGGGCAGTGCGTCCATTTCCTAACCTTCCCCCACCCTCACACCCTTCCTCCACCGCCCCCCCCCCCGCCAACCAACTCACCCAACACCCCTCCCTCAAGCCCAACCACCAGCACCACCCCGCCCTCCCTCCCTTCAGTTTAATAACGTCAGCGAAAAGTACAAGCGGGGCGATTGTTGACGGCGCGGACAAGGTTTTTTTTAATGTGGCTCCGTGTGTCCATGTGAGGAAGAGGTGGTGGAGGGTGGTGGAGGAGGAGGAGGTGGTGGTGGGCGGCGGGGGGAGGGGGGCATTTTTTTTTCCCCGAAAAAAAAGCCAAAAAAAAATTCAAGGGATTCAAAAAAAAGAACCAACTTTCCCCCCCCCCCCCCTCCCCTCACCCCCCCCCTTTTTAAAAAAAAAACCCAAGAAGTGAGGGAGGGAGCAGAAGGGGGGGGGGGGGAAAAAAAAAACCCATAATATAATAACGAGAAAAACTGAGCCCCCCCCCCCCCCCCCCCCCCTCTCTCTCTCTCTCCCTCCCTCCTTCCTTCAGCCCGACCCCCCCCCTCCTTGAATAAATATTTATATGAAAAAAATAGTGGATGATCGATTTATCATGGAGGATAAGAAAGATGAGCACGAGTCAGAGATACAGGAACATTGCCCCGAACACTGGTTTTCCAAATGGGAGAGGCAATGCCTGGCGGAGAGCGAGCAAGAGGAGCAGACCCAGGAGGAGAGGGCGTCGCTAGAGGAAGAGCAGACCCAGCAAAAACTTTGGCATTTATTTCAAAATTCAGCCACCGCCGTCGCCCAGTTATACAAAGGTACCGACCGGCGAAGGTCCGCCCTTCTGCTTTCTCTCTTATTTGGCCGGCTTGTGCTTTTATTTGACATTTTAAAGTAACCTTTTTTTTTTAAAAAAAAAAAAGAAAGAATTATTATTTTCTCTCCCGGGAGAGACAGCAAAATGATGGGAGTTGGAGGGTGGTGGGGGAAGGAAGGGAGAACTTTTTTTCTTTAATTTCCAACCCCCCACCCCTTTCCACACACGCAGGCGGAAGCTGCAGGGATTTTGAGAGAAATAATCGTGGGATTTATTCGTTGCCTTTTCTCTTCCCACCCCATCCCCTTTAAAATGTCGGAGAGGGGGGTTTTGTTGGTGTTGGGGGGAGGGGAGAGGGAGAAAATACCTTTTCTTTTAGAAAGAACAGTCGCAACTAAAATGGCGAAATCAAACATGGCCGTCTGTCTCTCTCTGTGTCTATCCAAGAGGGTTGTCCATTTGTCTTGTTTTTGATATTGTGTGCATCTTAAGTACTGAGTTTGCATTGATTGCTCTTCTGATTTTTCTACCCCCTCCTTCCCCTTCTACCTTTCCCAACACCTCCCTCCCCCTTCTCCCCTCCCCGTGTCTCTTGTGTGTGTGTGTTTTTTTTGTAGATCGGGTCTGTCAACAACAAGGGCTGTCACTCTGGGTCCCCTTTCAAAATGCCGCTTCGGCTGTCACCAATGTGTATAAAGGTAAATTCAAACCCTCTTTCTGTTGGCTGCACTCGTTTGTCACTGTGTTAGGATGGTTGAAGGGGTTTGGAGGGGTGGGGAGGTAGGAAGACTGTTTAAAGTTTGCACTTGATTGGGGCATGAACTCCTTTTTTTTTCTAATTTATACAAAATAAATGTGCATGCCTCCCCTCTATTCGAAGTACAATTTAAAAATAAGATGGAGTGCTGCTACATAGTTAATTGCAGTTCCTAATAATGACCAGCAGCAACTCAATTGCTTCCGTGAATTATCGGGGTGGAAGGTGAAATGTTGAGGTTCAACTCCAGTAAAGGCTCCAATGCAGAAGTTTGTTTATATTATAACTTGTTCAAAAATATCTTGCTACACTTCTCTCTTATGAGAGTGTTAATCTCGAGAACTGAACTAATTATACTCAGACTTTTGAAATGATTTTACTTTTCTGAATAATTTTACTGAATGGGTTGAGTCCGGGAGCCCCCTCCCTTCTCATTCCAATGACTCAGACTTTTAGATAGTTCATGCAGTCAAAACAAAACTGCTGCAACACATTTCCATTCTTGCAGTAAGCATTTGTAAGCCATTTTATCTAAGTCTGTTCTCGTGACATTGGTTACTTCCATTTTAGTGTTTTTCATTAGGTTAAAATTCTGTTCCAGCTGGTATTTAATAATGAGCAGAGTGTACTACTTTTCTATGGGGCAAGTGAGGTTGTTTTCATTTGACAGTTGGAGAATTTCAGTTAAGGCATGTACCTACACTTAAATCAGTTATATAAGTGACTTTTTTCCTCAGCATTTGTGCAATTCAATTATCTTAAGCTCAGTTGTGCAGAATTGTGTAATAACACATGCTAAAGCATTGATTTTAATTTTGTCTCAGGATTATGTAACCTGTATTGAGTGTTTAAAAAAAAATTAGTCTTCATACTTGTAAATTATTGCAGAACCTTTACTGAATAATTATTGTAGAGGGCTATAATAAAGAACCAGGAAATGCTGCATTTCCTTTTAAGTTGTGATTTGTTTTTAGAAGACAAGTGTTTTTCTAAAAAAAAAATCCTATCTATTCATGGCAGGTCATGTCAGGTTTCTGAATGTTCTTCCTGGGCAGATATAATTTACTTCCTGGTATAATTGTTTGCATCATACTCTACATAGGCTGCAGAGTGGCCAAATCTTAAATATGATGCCTGCCCTTGCACTGCAATGCTGTCAATTGGAAGGGATTCTGAAAAAAATAGATCAAACCTCATCATCTTGCCACAACATATCAGAACAAAAAGCACAGCTCCAATAATTCATTTGGCATTAGTGATTTTATATTTAAGCAGTACTGTTAGTGACTGAATAATGCTTTGTGTGTTTTATGGGGAAATGTTTCTGATTTGACAAAATAGTGTACAACTGGGACATCTGAGCACCACAAAGAAATGAAAATGAACCCTTGCTGGCCAAAATCTGATTGCAAACTACTATTAATACAAAATTTCTCAGATTAATCATTCAGTAGTCAAGCAATTTGATAAAGTGGTATAGGAAGATTGATCGAGTTGATAGGAGTAGAAAACACTATGAAAGGAATGCTTTGGCCAACAGTTTATATGGTTAAAGATGAAGTTCAAAATTCTTATTAGTGAAATTAGTTTTATTTATTGCAGTTATGCTGATAAAGCTTTTTGTGGTGAGGTGGCCTATACTATCTGGCTTGAAAAGGTCTCCGTTCTATAGCCTGCAATTAGACATTTTAGCCCATGTGGTTTTCTTTGGACCTGCCAGAAGCATATTTGGCCAGTGAAATTTAGTCAGTTGTGTTGATCATATTTTCTTTTTCTATAGTTTTTAAGTAGCTTTCCAAATTTGTTGACAAAATAATTGTAGTTTAAACTGTGCAACTAGTAGCAGAAATTTAGTGATCTCCAGCTGTAATTATTAATAACATATTTGGCTTTCATCTTCTGAATTTGTTTTATTTTGGTTCTGTGACTTTTGAACACTACTGTATGATTTCCCATGCAAAAACTAAAGTAACGAAAAAGGCTCTTGAAATATATTTCCAGTTTTGGGCAGGTTCTAGTGAGTTTGATCCCTGTAAGAGTGCGCACAGAATTATGAAATAAACTGAACTTGAAATACTGACAATCAGTAGCATCTTTTACTTCAGTGATCAAATGAGCAGTACAAGTGGGCTGTATTCAAAGCTTATTGTTTCTTGGCCTTCTAGATTAGAACTTAAATAAATTAGCCCCCTCAAGTGAGCTGTACGTGAAATTAATTAGTTTAATTTTTTAAAAATAAGCAGTAACTTAGGACAGAGTCCTTACTTTAGGTAAGTTTGTGTCCAGTAGCACATTAGCAAGTTTTAAATTATCATTTTTGGCACTTTTCATTTCTTGGTTCAGTTAATACACTGTCACTCACGTCCTGTTCCTCACTTTTTGTGCTCAAATCTGGTTGTCACTCCAGTGCAGTATTGTGCAGCATTCCCATTGGGTGAAAAATTCTATTCCAAAACTGTTGAATATCAGATTGTGATGTATAGAATTTTTTTATTCTGGAAATACCTAGCTATGCTGAGAAGTTTGTCACTGTTTTTGTTTCAGAAAGTATTGAAGCTCATCGCCGAAGCTATGACTTAGGAATTCAGGTCGGTTATCAACGGCGTAATAAGGATGTGTTAGCTTGGGTAAAAAAGCGGAGACGAACCATTCGACGAGAAGATTTGATCAGCTTCTTGTGTGGAAAAGCTCCACCACCACGCAACACCAGAGCTCCCCCTCGACTGACAGTAGTAACCTCACCCACTAGAGCACCCACAACAGAAACTAGTTCATCTGTAGAGACTGACTTGCAGCCTTTTCGTGAAGCCATTGCACTGCATGGTAATTATAACTGTTAAATGCTTAAGCATTTGTGTGGTTGGGGGTGGGAGGTGGGTTGGATATGTTTGATATGCATGTGAAGACTTTCAGCATTGTCCTACCTCAATTTTGACTACAAAACAGTTGAACAGGCATTGTGAAATGTTTCTATATTATAGTCTGGCAATTCAACATAATTGTATTAATTGCTCCTGCATCACAATAAACATTAATCACAGTAACAGTCAAAAGCACTGAATGGGAAATAGATTCAAATTTCCTTTTGAAGATCTTAGTACTTAAATATTTGATAGCATACTGCATTAGACTCATTTCAGGATACAGTACAAATGCATGCAAGTTGTACAACCAAACAACGAATGATCAGCATAGCTGTGTCAGCAATACATTTGAACTTGTTAATTTGCTTTCTGCTCTTGTAATTATCGTTGTACGTTCTGATAAAGCCAAGTGATTAACATGTATACCCCTATAATTAATTTTTGGTCTTTGTCTTTATTCAAGATAGACAAGATTCCCAGATCTAGAAGCGCATGAGGCAACCCATGAATTTTTTTTTTTATTTTTTTGGTAACTTGTTTCTCGAGTAACAAATCTGAAACCAAAGGCTACAGTTTGAGTGGTACCATTTCCTTCTAGCATGACTGATTAGGAGGCTCTTCCATTCTTGCTGTCTGCCCTAGGCACATTGGAGACATTTGCACGTTGATAATCAACCTGATTGGCTCAGTCATAAGTGTACCCTTAGTGGCCATACTATTTTGAACTTTTGCCTCAGGTAGAGATGCTACCCACTGCACCACAAGCGCTCCTTGTTCATGATGTATCCAGGCAAGATGAGTCTTGCACCAGGATGTATATACAGCTGCTTTAGATGGCTGTGAGGACCATACAAACACAACCAGTGTCTGCTTTGATACAGTAAAACAGTATGTTCCCATGCATTTTATGAAGGGAAGTGGGTCTTGTATGTGATAGCCACATTAGTGATGGTACTTTTGGAATTAGGGTTGTAGATCTGTGTTCATTGAGGTTTTACGTTTTCTAAGCTTGGTCTGACTGCAAAAATTTCGATAGATATGTGAATAGAAAAAGACTGGTGAAGACAAATGTAGGTCCCTTAAAGTTAGAATCAGGTGAATTCATAATGGGCCAAGAGATGGCAGACTAGTTGGATCGAAGGTTATTTGTGTTGTTCTTGCGGAAATGCTAGGGACAGAGGGTCAAGCATGAAGGAGGAACTGAATGAAATCCTCATTAGTCAGGAAATGGTATTGGGGAAATTGAGATTTAAACCAGATAAATCCTAAAGGCCTGATGCTCTCCCCAGAGTACTTAAGTGGCCCTAGAAGTAGTGGACGCATTGGTGATTATTTTCTAGCAGTCTATAGACTCGAGAGAGTTCCAATTGCCTGGAGGCTAGCTAACATAAAGCCACTTAAAAGGAAGGAGAGACAAAAAGGGGAATTCTAGGCTGGTTAGCCTGACACTGGTGGTAGGCAAAATGCTGGAATCAATTATTAAGGAGGTAATAACTGATTATTTGGAAAGCAGTGACAGGATTGGTCCAAGTCAGCATGGATTCACGAAAGGGAAATCATTCTTAACAAACCTTCTGGAACTTTTTGAAGATGTGACCAGTGGAGTGGACAAGGGTGAATTGGTGGACATTGTGTATCTGGACCTTCAAGGCTTTTGCCAGGGTCCCGCACAAGAGATTAGTAAGCAAAATTAAAGCTCATGGTTTTGGAGGTAATGCATTGACATGGATAGAGAAGTGGTTGGCAACAGGAAACAGATTTGGAATAAACTGTCCTTTTCAGAGTGGCAGGCAGTGACGAGTGGGGCACCGCAATGTTCAGTGCTGGGGTTCTAGCTGTTCACAGTATGTTGACAATTTGGATGAAGGAATTGAATGCAATATCTCCACATTTGCAGATGACATTAAGCTGAGTAGCAATGGATGCTGAGAGGTTGCAGGGTGACTTGGACAGGCTGGCTGAGCGTGCAGATACTTTGCAAATGTAATATAATGTGGATAAATTATTCTCCTTTGGCAAAAACAGGAAGACTGGTCACCATCTGAATAGTGGCAGCTTAGGAAAAGATGAGGTGCAACAAGCCCTGGGTGCCATGGTGGAACAGTTGCTGAAGGTTGGCATGCAGGTGCCTCCGGCAGTGAGGAAAGCTAATGGCATGCCAGCCTTCACAGCGAGAGGATTTGTATGTAGGAGTAAGGACGTCTTGCTGCAATTATTCAGGGCCTTGGTGAGGCCACAGCTTGAGTATTATGTGCAGTCTTGGTCTCCTGGTCTGAGGAAGGATATTCTCGCTACTGAGGGGGTTCAGACCGATTCCTGGGACGGCAGGACTGATGTATGAAAGACCGGATCGACTGGGCTCGTATTCATTCGAACTTAGAAGAATGAGGGGAGGTCCCATTGAAGAATAAAATCCTGACGGGACTGTGCAGGCTAGATGTGGGAAGTATGTTTCCGATGTTGGGAGTCCAGACCTAGGGGTCACGGCCTGAGAATAAGGGGTAAGCCATTCGGGACTTGGATGAGGAAGAATTTCTTCACTCGGAGTTATGAATCTCTGAAATTCTCTACCATGGTGAGCTGTTGGACCAGTTGGTTAGATTTTGTTCGAGGGAGCTTGACGTGACCCTTGCAGCTAAAGGGATCAAGGTATATGGCGAGAAAGTGGGAGTGGTATACTGAAATTGCATGACCAGCTGGATCATGCAGGCTTGAAGGGCTGAATGGCCTACCCCTCTATTTTCTGTGTTTCATTGGCTGGCTCCCTATATTGGCATTACTAAAAGCAACATCCCTGTGCTCTGAGCAGAATAATGGTCTTAGATTTTGTTTGGTCACTGCTGCCAGAATGTGAGAGCTGCTTTCTGCATGGAAACGTGGGGACCTAACACTCAAATTATTGCTCTTCGGTGTACTGTGGTCAAATATGTAAGTGTGTGATAAGTGTTTTGCCATACCACTACATTTACAGTGGATAGGCCACTTGTATTCCTGAGAATGGTAAACTGAACTACCCATGAATTGCTTCTGATTTGTCTTTGCAATGAAAAATGGATAATACACTCTTGCCCGCTGAATGAAGTGTCTAGTAACTGTAGATGAAGAAAACAAATTTTGAATTGCACTTGGAAAATGTAAATGTGGTGAGGATATTCGAAGTGTGAACGTTTGTCCTGTTTTGTTCTCCTAAATTTATTTTCATCAACTTGTAGCCCATTAAGTAACCAGAACTCATTGATGTAATTGCCTAGCCTAATTTCTAGATACCAACTAAGGGAGCAAGTTACTTATTTACTTATCTATCTAGGTGTCTGTACTGTTATTATATTCCCATATTTCTGAGTAAGTTGTATATCACAGATCAGCCTTGAAGGTGGATCAGGTTCAATGTGCCAAATGACCTACTCCAAATTTGACTTTTCATTCATTGCGAGGACAATGTGCTCAATTGAGTTTCTTTTTGTTATACAGAAAAAAATAGTGGGAATGACGTTTGTCGCTTTTGCTTATAAGAACTTTTTGCAAGAGTGATAACTTCATTTTGTTATTTCAACTAGTTTTTAATAGATGTTCGTCACTGCAGTAAGTTTTTTTTTTGCTTTTTTTTCCTTCGGTCTTGGCATGGATCTTTCTGCCTCCTTGTGTTTCCTTATTTTATGGTTTCACTTAGATTTGTACAATTGATCTCAGAATCCCAGATGACCGAGATTTGATTTGAAGGGGAAAATGGCAAGAGAGTAAGCTTGTTGGGAACATACAAACTATTTGGGAAAGCCTCTATAGCTATGTGGGGAGGAAAAGATGTGAAGACAATATAGGTCCCTTACAATTGAAAACAGGATAAGTTTATAATGGGGTGTGAAGATGGCAGAACACATGTTTTGCTTCTGCTTTCATAAACAAAGACACAACATCCCAAAAATGTTGGGAAATACTGGGTGTAGTGAGAGGGAGAAGTTGAAGGAAATCTGTACTAGTAAGGAAATGGGGATGGGGAAATTGGGATTAAAGGCCAATAAATCTGTAATATTTTACATAACAGGAGTTGAGGAAATGGCCCTAGAAAACATGGATGTCTGGGTGGTCATCTTGCAAGTTTTTGCGTACTTTGGAACTGTTCCTATGTATTGGAGGGTAGGTAATGTCACCCCCCTCTTTTTAAGAAAAGCAGAGGAAAAATGGAAATGCCAGACCAGTTAGCCTGACATTGGTTGTAGGGAAAATGCTAGAGCCCGTTGCAAAAGATTTACTTTCGGAGCACTTGTAAAACAGTGACAGGTTTGGTCAGAGACAACAGGGATTTATGAAAGAGAAATCATGCTTGCTAAATCTATTGGAATTTTTTGACGATGTAATAAATACAGTTAAGGGGGAAGCCACTGGATGTGGTTTACTTGGACTTTGGGAAGGCTTTTCGTAAGGTCCCACCTAAGTGATTAGCATGTAAAAGTGCATGGGATTGGGATTGTGCACTTACATGGAGACAATTGGTTGGGCAGATAGTAGACAGATTCGGAATAAATGGGTCATTTTCCAAGTGGTGGGCAATGACTGGTGGGGTTCTGCAGGGATCAGTGCTTGCACCCTGGTATTCACGATATATACGTGTTTTTAGATGAGGGAACTAAAATGTCATATCTCCCAGTTCTGCAGACAGCACAAAGCTGGGGCGGGTGGATGAAATGTGCGGAGGATCAAAAGATGCTGTGGTGTGGTTTAGGCAGGTTGAGTGAATGCATGCCAGAAAAGTACAATGTGGATAACTGAGTGTTTCTACTTTGGTTACAAAAGCAGGCAGATGATTATGACCTGTCCGTCCTCCCTGGACTGACCTATCCCCTTCCTAACTCCCTACCTACACTCACCTTTACTGGCTCCATCCCCGCCTCTTCGACCTGTTAGTTTCCTCTCCTCTATCCCTCTTCTATCCGCCTCCCACTCGCTCCCTATTTATTTCAAAACCCCCTTCCCCTCCCCCTTTTCTGATGAAGGGTCTAGGCCCGAAACGTCAGCCTCTCTGCTCCTATGATGCTGCTTGGCCTGCTGTGTTCATCCAGCCCTGCACCTTGTTGTCTCATTATCTGATTAATGATAGATTTGGAAATGGGAGGTGCACCAGACATGGATCTCCTTGTATACTAGTCGCTGAAAGTAAGCATGTAGGTGAAGAAAACAAATGATATCATGGCCTTCATACTGAGAAGATTCAAGCATGGGTGGATGGTTATTAAGCTGTAATGGTACAGGGCCTTAGTGAGACCTAATCTGGAGTGTTTTGTGCAGTTTTGGTCTCCTTATCTTAGGAAGGATGTTCTTGCTACGAATGCAATCTGGCAAAGGTTTAAGAGTCTGATTCTTGGGATGGCCGTACCTGACATTTAAAGAGATACTGGATTGGTTAGGACTATATTGATTCATGAGGCAGGGCCTCCCAGAAACCTTCAAAATGATAACAGGATTAGATGGTAAAGACAGGAAGAATGTTGCTGGGAAGTACAGAACCAGAAGTCACAGTAAATGGCAGGTTATTTGAAGGCTGAAATGAGAAATTTCTTTGTCCACAAAGTGGCGAATCTGTGGAATTCTTTGTCACAGAAAGCGGTTGGGGCTAAAATGTTGAATGTTATCAAGGAGTTAGATATAGTTCTTTGGGCTAAAGGGATCAGTGGGTATTGGGAGAAAGCCAGAACAGGGTATGGAATTGGATTATCAGCCGTAATCATATTGAATGGTGGAGCAGGCTTAAAGGAGTGAATGGCTTCCTTCTCTAATTTTCTCTTTTTATAACAGCATTGTGATAAACATAAATTTAGCTAATTGGTCATATTCAGAATGATTAATTCAAACATCTTTTCTGTCATGCTTGCAAGATTTTACAAAGCAGCTTGGCATATGTTTTGAAAAAAACTTCGAGTTATCTAGAAGATTGCAAAGATCACCTACTTCCATCTCTGAAACTTTACTGTAGCCTCATGCATCTGGTGCTGAATTGCTCTTCATGGCTTAATTGCTTCCTAATTTGGTTATTTTGATATACTGCTGGTCAACCTCCCACGCTCTGACTTCTGTTTGGTTGAGTTTGTTGAAAACTGTGCCCATGTCGTGATTTGCTTCAAGTCCTGGACATCAACCACTGTTTGCTGAACTGCATTGGCATTTGAGAGTGCAATGCCTTGATGTGAAAATTTTCATCCGTGTTGTGTAATCACTCCATGGTCTTGTCTCTTCCTATATTTGTTATTTCTCGCCGTCTGTGAAATCAGACACGAGCCAATTCTGATTACTTGAGCATCTGATTGTAATTGCACAAATATTGGTGACTGAGCCTTCCAGCCCCTTGCTAGTAAGCTCTTGAGTTTCCTCCCTAATATTCTCAGCCTTTCTATTTGTCGTCCTCAAAGCTTGACCTTCTGACCAAGTCTTTGAGCTGTTGGCTATCTGCTGCATTATTGCTTCAGAGATAGTAGGAACTGCAGATGCTGGAGAATCTGAGACAACAAGGTGTAGAGCTGGATGAACACAGCAGGCCGAGGAGCAGGAGGGCGACGCTTCGGGCCTAGACCCTTCTTCAGAAATGAAGAAATTATTTTTAAAATAATCAGCATCAGTCTGAGGATTCAGACCTACTAGGATGAAGTGTGTTTCACCAAATGAGGAAGATTAGTCAGGATTCTTAATGTAAAATGGTTTCTTATTAATTCTTGTCTCTGTAATCACTTGAACCCTCTGAGATCCATGCACCTCCTATTCTAACCTCTTATGCCTCCTGGATTAATCATTCCACCAAGGCTGGCCATGTCTTCAGCTGTTGATGCCCTGAACCTGTCTGCCTGACTACTATACTATAAACCTGTTTCTTTAAAACCTATCTGCTTGACCAAGCTTTTGATATTATAAATGGTTGTCAAATTTTGTTCGATAAAACTCTTGTGAATTGATAAAAGATATTTTGTTACGTTAAAGGCATTGTGTAAATTCAGGTTGTTGTAATGATACACTCTCTCAAGACTGAACTGAGAGGAGGAGAAATGGAAGACGGTTGACGTGGGTGGGATGAGATCAAAATTATGACAAACTGGGTGCAGAATGTGAGCTTTCCCTCTTGATATTTCATTTAGATTCTTGGTAATCGTCAGCCAAATTCAATGGTGGCTTTTGGTAATGTTTATTTCCTGCCTATTGATTGTGTTTGTTTGTCTCTTAATTTCTTAACATTTTATGAATTGTGGTAACCTGTGCTAATTCTAATCGAGATGAGTAAATGTGAACTGCAGCTTAATGGGAAAGTGGCAATGGAGGGAATAGATAGGTTGGTGCATGGTGGCTATCAATTGCTAGGCCTCCTCAATGAGAGGAGAAATTTTGCATTTTTCTTAATGTTTGGAGGCTGCGAGATACATACTTAAGGGAATAAAATAGTCAGTTTTCAGTTTTTGAGCAAATGCTTTGATCCATCAGTTTAAGCTGTGCTCAACAGCATTGTGAAAGTTAATCTGAGACCTATTTCCCAGAAACCTTAAATTGAAATCAATAATCGGAGCAGCTAAGAAAATGTCAATATGGCATTGCTTTTGTGTTGCAGAGAGTGTTCTATGTTGTGCATATTTCAGCAATGTGGGTCAGCATAAATTATCTTGTCACAATTGATTCTGTGTAACTCCTTTTAAATGGATTCTTAGCTTCTTAATTTAGGTGGAAAAGTTTAATTTGATCTTTGTCAATTTAATTTTCATTTTGAAATGAAACACATGAAGCCAAGTGTGATTGGTCTGATTTTAATTAGACAAATGTTAGATTCTCCAGTAGAGCTATTGTATTGATTTAGTTGAGTTTTGAAATCACAACAGAAGACCATTTCAGGTTTTCAAGGGATTGCAAAGAAGCGTGCAGGTTCTATGTTTCTATACAGTATACATTTGGTATGTTTATTGTCACTTGGCAAGTACAATTCAGTTGCAAATTGTGTGGTCATAGATTATTTTTAAACATTCAGTTCTGAAGTTACAATAGTTTGTCCAATGGTGTTTATAGAGAATGCCATAGATAGTGATTTCTGCTATGTTTTAAATGCATCAAAAAATTGTATAGTCTTGCCAATTGGTATCAGCTATGTCAGTGCTTGAGCTTTTATAAGAATTAAGGTGTTCTGTTAATTCGTTTGGAAAGGGATTTTAAAGCTTAGGTTAATTTATTTTGCGTGGGTGAATTCATCCATGTTCACCCAAGTTCTTGTGGATTAGCTCTTGCCCCCAGTGTACCCATGATTCAGCACTAACAGATTTGAGCTAGTTTTGATTCTCTATATACCTTCTTTTTGCATCAACACTGAATAGAAGAATGATGAAATCTTGGCCTCCGGATCATTAGGTAGTGCAGCAGTTCGTGGCACATAGTTCTATATTTTGTGCTTGTAAACACCAATTCAGTCCAGTTAAGTCTTCTAACCAGATTTTTATGAACCCTGAGTTCTGAAAATTAGTTTTACTTTGTTGAATTAGCCCTTGACATTAAGCTTATCAGCTATCTGTATTTGAGATCATAGCTATTTGTTTATGTTGACACAAATTTACTTGGCACCAATTTTGTTAGTATTACAGCATTCAGTTTCTGTGCTCATCTAACTCTGGGTTTCTGAGCATTCCTGTTCTAACCATTCCACCGTTGGCTGTGCTGTCAGCTGTTTAGGCACCAAGATTTGAGTTCTCTGCCTAAGCGTCTCCACTTCTTGCTCTTCCTTTAAACTCTTTGAAAGTTAACCAAACACTTGGTCAAAGTGATCTAAACTAGTATCGTCTTGTGTAGCCTTTGTGTAGTTCTCTTTATCTCGTAATGCCCTATGAATGCCTTGACACAATTTAGTTACATTGAAGGTGATATGCAAATATAAGTTTTGGGATTGACTTTTTTCATGTGTCCTTGTATTGGAATAACTTATGTGGAATTGGCAGTTAGGTGTGACCTTCAAAGTTGAAAAATGCTGCTGTTTAATTGTGATGGCTAATAACTTACTCAGTCTTGTCTTTGCATGGTTTTTGAAGCCAGTTCTCCCGTCCCTCCCCACCGACCCCTACCCCTTGAGAATGCCATGGTTAAATAATGCAAAGAAACCATTAACTTATTTTAATAAAGAATGCCTGAAATTTTAGGTGACAAATACGTTTGGAGCTGAAACTTCCTGCATCAGTACTCCAGAAGAAATGGTTATTGTTTTGCATTGTTGCCTTCTGTGCAATTGTTTCATGATGGACAGATTTGTGGGGAACATTTCCCCTAATTTTGTGTGGCCATCTTATTTGCCTCTGCAGATGTTCTTTATGTAAAGTTGGTAACTGAGCTTTAGTGGTTTCTTTTTATTGGGAAGTTAAAAGCTGGTTAGTATGTAAATTGAATATTTCTAAGTTTCTCTTTAGGCAAACCTCACTAACATCTTCATCTGTAAGAATGGAACAATTTGTAAATAGTACCTTCTTTTGTCTGTTGACTTTGTGCAAATGCAACACACGAGAATATCTAGTCCACTGCCCAAGCTTTGAGTGCATTTTTACTTAGACTTGGCGTGCTAGCTAATTTATCTGTTATTATTGGGAAATATGTTGAGTTTAATGGCCATGTAATCCTAAATGATGTTGGCTTTCATGAGATATTAATTTGCAGATGACACGAAAATTGACGCTGTAGTGGACAGTGAAGAAGGTTACCTCCAAGTATAGCAGGACCTTGTTCAGATGAGCCAAAGAGTGGAAGATGGAGTTTAATTTAGATACATGAGGTGCTGCATTTTGTAAAGGCAAATTAGGGCAGGACTTGTACAGTTAATGATAAGGTCCTGGGGAATGTCGCCAAACAGAGACCTTTGGGTGTAGGTTCGTAGTTTCTTGAAAGCGGAGTCGCAGGTATACTTGGGAAGTGAAGGTGGTGTTTGGTACCCTTGCCTTTATTGGTCAGTGCATTGAGTATGAATTGGGAGATCATGTTGTGGCTGTACAGGACATTGGTTAGGCCACTTTTGGGATACTGCATTCAATTCTGGTCACCCTGCTATAGGAAGGATGTTGTGAAACTTGAAAGGGTTCAGAAAAGATCCATAAGGATATTGCCAGGGTTGGAGGGTTTGAGCTATAGGGAGAGGCTGAATAGGCTGGGGCTATAATTCCCTGGAGCGTTAGAGGCTGAGGAGTGACCATATAGACGTTGATAAAATCATGAGGGGCATGGATAGTGTGAATAGCCAAGGTCTTTTTCCCATTGTAGGGGAGTCCAAAACTAGGGGGCATAGGTTTATGGTGAGAGGAGAAAGATTTAAAAGGGACCTTAGGGGCAATTTTCATGCAGATAATTCACCAAGCAGAGGGTAATGTGTGTATGGAATGAGCTGCCAAAGGAAGTGGTGGAAACATTCAACAGCATTTAAAATATCTCTGGATGGGTAAATGAATAAGAAGGGTTGAGAGGGATTTGGACCAAATGCTTGCAGATGCAACTAGATCAGTTCAGGACATCTAGTCTGTTTTTGGGCTGTACAACTGACTCAATAAAGTCTGATATCTTCATTTGTTTCGATATTTTGCAAGCAGCACCCATCTTTTTTTACAATCACAATTATTTACAAAGTGTCCACACTGTAGTTTCTAGTAGAAGTATTTGCAAGATTGTGACACTTGAAGTACATGTCAGTGTGGGATTTTTATGGCCAAGATCTTACTCTTTCATTTTGACTTCCCCTCTGTCCCTTCCACTCCTCAACCCCAGTATTGAATCCTGGCTGACAACCAGTGCAATACTCCCTCCAACAGATACTTTCCTCGGAGTAGGGTATGTATGCATTAAACGCTGTATTTCCTCCCTTCTGATGGTGGAAAATGTACTTTATTGGTTGCAAGTCACTTGGAGATGTACTTACATTGTGAAAAGCACTGTATGACTAAAATAAATCCTTTTTCTTTTTCCCCCTCCTTTGCTTCATCTCTCCATTCTTCTCTCAGCAGCCATCCACCCCACCACTTCCTTTTTCTCTTCTGCCTGCCCACCCCCTTCCTAAAGAAAAAATTGGCATTCTGTTCCTTGCCCCCTTTTAATCACTACATTTGCGTGTGTTCTCCTCTATTCACTGGTCTGTCCTGGGGGTCTCTTTCACATTGGTCTCCCTCACATGCCTGGGTTTCTGTCACTCACTTTCCTGTCCCAGCTCCAGTTGTGTGTGTCTTTGCTAATTATTTGCAAGGTGTGGCTAGTACATTGGTCACTGCAATCTGATTTAAATTTGTCACTTTTTGCAGGCTTCTTATGAATAGTACATGAGCCATATTGCATACATCGTCAGTTATCTGAATCCATCTATTTATTGGCCTGAATGATTAAATTTGACCTCATGTAATTATTGTGAGATGCTGTCAAATTCTGGTAGTTTGTTAAAGTTGGCAAAATAACTGTTTTGTGGTCAGTGCACTATGCCAGAACTGTTGTTTACTAAACTGATTTTAATGCTTTTTTTTTGTCTCCATAGGTCTCAGTGGAGCAATGGCTAGTATAAGTGTACGCTCAAGTACTCCAGGGTCTCCCACTCATGTGAGTGGTAGCTCCAATACTTCTCGCAGGAGAAATGGACTCCATGATGTGGATTTGAACACTTTCATATCAGAAGAAATGGCACTCCATTTGGACAATGGTGGCACTAGGAAGCGTACCTCAGCCCAGTGTACTGATGTCATCACAGACTCCCCAACGCACAAGCGCAATCGAATGCTTTGAACTTTTATATGATTGCTGTGCTACTTGAAAGCCACTTGATACTCGACACTTTCTTGAATGGAAATGGAGGGCCATCATAACTTGTTTGATTGTGAAAGTACAAGTGAATTCAATAATGATTGCCGTAAAGGAAGTTCTAACTTAATGCAGTAGATGCCTCTTGTAATTATGGCTTTTCCAATACTGGTCTTGTGACAGAGGACATCCAATCATTTGTGTGGTAGTTAGCAAGATCATCATAGGTGAACACATTAGATTCCAAGCTAAAGTGACCTTAACTTGATTCCTTTTAAAGGGAAGGGTAACATTGGATGTTAATTTGGTTAAAACTGTTAATTGCCCGTTTTTTCCTTCTATGTTTACTGTCTGCTTCAACAGTATTGCCAGTATATCACTGATAGTCTGTTAAAATGGCATCTTCCGTTAAATCTGCAGACTTCCATTTTACAGCACTGTACTAAGACACTACTGGTTTTTGTATAGTGCAAGCATATAAGTTGTATCAATATTGGACTATTTTTAGTTAAACTCAAGCAGCTGCTAATTCTGTGGATTGTGGAAATGGTGCTATGATGGTCATGCAATTAATACTAAATATCAAATCAACATAAAGATCTTTATTGGATTCACTTCTTGTGTTTTAAGTGTTGCAAAAATTACAACAATAATATTGACTTTCCCATAAAAATTCTAAAAACTCTTGTTTAAATATATAAATATATATAAATATATGTAATGTATATACTAAGCATTTGGATGCTGGTATAGTACTCGTGCTACATAATGTAAATAAAATGTGCACACCAAACCCTGGAGTGGATATCCGAAATCAGAACTGCATCATGCTCAGTTTAAGCATTTCCTTCACGTAGTGGAGCTGGTCCAATTAGATAATTCATGGGACAGAGTCGTTGACAGTGGGTTTTAAAAAAAACCATACTCAGTTACTTGTGACCTGTTCACTTTAAAAATTGTCCGCAGTCGTCTGTTAAAGGAGGTGAATTTTTTCATGACGATGTGTTTGTGTAAACATACTTGCATAAACCTGGGGAGTTCACTTTTTTCAAGCCAATTTGTCACAAACTGCCAAGTTTCTATAACTTCTGCTTGCATTTTTATGGAGTGATGCTTGAAAAATGATACTTCAGCCTTTTCAAGTCTGTTTTTGGAGAAATTTTAACATGTGAATTTACACTGTGGTAAGCAGGCTTAGCAAAAAAAAAACTTGTCGTATACTGTAAGTTTAGTGGCGCAACCCTTTAGTTAATTTACTTTTGATATAAAAAAAAATCAGAACTCAAGGTTATTACATAATCAACGGCTTGCACAGAATTTAAACGAGCTGATGTGTACACACTAACTCGAGCAGTTTTGCACATGCAGATACATCTCTTGGCAAATATTAAGTTGTCTTGTTTTCTCACTGGGAAGCCTATGCAAAGTGCAATTTAATTGTTTTATGTAATACTAATTTGGAGGTTTGGCTGTTACCCTCATGCTGACGGCATGTGACCCAGACAGCCTTAAAGGGTATTTTCCAGTCAGGCAGTTGGGCATGCTGTAAGAAAGCACTTCTTTTTTTTCCCTTTTTACAATAGCAGTATAATTTTTAAACTGGTTATCTTCCGTCCTCTATTTTCTCCTTATTCCCACTTACTAACTTCAAGCCATCTCTCGGTTGAATCAGTAACATTAAAACATGGCTTCACTATAACTGGAGAAACTTTATTTTAATTAATGATGATCTTTGAAAGTGTATGAAAGACATCTGATACCGGAATACTTAGAACAGGTTGTCTGGTGAGAATTCTGGGCACATGTGTAAACACTGGCACCCAATATGAAATTCTTAGTTTATTTTCTCAGATGCTGGCCTCGTTTTGAACTTGGGAGTGCTGGATGCTATCGTATAATCATTTTAACTGATTTTAGCCTATGTGGAGCTAAAAATATATTAACTTATGTTGGGGGGAGGGTAGGGAATGTGAAATAATGTTGCTTAGGCTACAGTGTCAAGAAAAAAACTTCGGAAACAACTTGTTTTTCTGCGGGGATGGGAAGGATAAACGTCAAGTTTGAGAAACTTTGTTTGTCGAGGCAGGGGGAGCGAAAACTTGCGTGTATTCTAAAAGTCAAAATATGGCTTTCAGCAAACTTTGCACTAATAGATTTTCAGTTTACAGTGATTGATGACATTGCATGTTTGCTTTTCATCACGTTATTACCATAAACCCCTCTTGCTCTTTCTGCAGGAGTTTTATTTTGTCACTTTTCTAGCTTAATGTATAAGTATAATACATTAATGTATAATGTATGTAAATCGAGGTAGGGGTTAGACCACCACCACTGAGGCAATTAATGAAATTCCATAGAATGTTTTTGATAAATTTTGAATTTTAATAGTGTGCTGTAAAGGTATCGCCTAATGCCTTGATGGGGTAAAGCTACATGGATGGCTTTCTAAGTTGCACGCTGTTTCTCTTGCTAAGTCATTTTCATTTGGTGGAAACCACTGCAATGTCATCACCATTTGAAGGATAGGTAGCACTTAACAACTTTAATGAGTTAACTGTACCAAACTGTTATTTCATCTAACTGTAGCGTGCACTTGGAGAAAGAATAAACACCATACAAATCGGACACTGCCTTTTTCAATTGCACGTGTTTACTTGGCATTAATTCAAAATTACTTCATTTTAGGAATTTTTTGTCTTCCCTTCCCATTTTACTCCTGTTGTTTCACTTCAGCTTTGTGGGGGAAAGGCAAAGTTCAACTTGGAAAGTAAGTGTATTAACACTAATGTGGGAAAAAATTAGGGTCACTGGAAGTTTAAACTGCAACTTCAAGACGACTGTTTGTTTTGCTAATTGGTTTCGTAGCAAATCAGAAAGGGTTTGGCTTTCCTTTTCTTGCTTTTCTTTATCTATCTTCTCCCTGTGTCCCTCCCACATACAAGTGTGGGCATTACTAGCCAAGTGCCCAATGTTTTTAAAGTGTGTAAAATGGTGCCAAATAAGTATTCAACAAGCAGAAGTTAACAGGTAGCTTTTCAGATGTGCAGTATTTGTCATGTAATAAAGTTTTTTGTTCACTTTATACAGTGAACATAGTTATAAAAGGTTTTGATTACAAATATAAAAAATTGTTTTGAAGCCAGTACATTAGCTTTTCAGATTTATTGAAGCTCTTGGCCTCTCTGACAGACCCCAAATGTTTATTTGACGCACTTAAATAGTACGAGTATTACTATACTATTGGAGTGTCTAATTTAAGTATGATGATAATAAAGAACTGTGAATTATGTTATGCTTCCAGTTTGCGTGACGGCATGTTTCAGTGACGAGTAAATAGTTGTCATCTTTGCAAGTTTCTGATTTGAACTTCAGGAGCACTGTTGAATAATTGTTTCATCATTAATTCCTGTGAAGTTTCCTCCCTTTGATTACAGTTCTCTGAACTGGGGAATGGAACTTTGCCTACCACAACCTGTCCAGGTCCTGTGAGTACTTGAATAAATGGGTGAAAGATTTCTACCAATTTTTCCCTATCCTTTTTGTGGGGTTGGGGAAACACTTGGATTTATCAAGTTAGCTTTCTGGAGCAAAACATGGACAGTGGAATTCAAACAGCTGCTGAAAAGGAAACAACATCAGTACCAATTGCAGTTTAACTCAGTGATGTTAAAATGTGACACTTCAGTATCACACTTCAATGTCTTCACATGTCCTTGACTTATCAGACTAAGTTGAAATATCTTTGCTTTGGTCTAATTTGGGTAATACAGCAATTGTTACAAATGTTGACATGTTCATTCCCAAACTAATTCCGTTGTTGGCCTGAAAAGCCATGTGAGAGAATTTCCGGCTGATTGCTAATACTGCTGCATGTGGCAAGCTTGTAGTTTGTGCCAACACCTCTGATACGATGGAGTCAGGAACATCTAGCTTTGATATTTAAACTAAAAGTTTTACAATTCATAGAATGTTTGTTTATTTTCAGTTGAGATGTGCACATCCCTGGCTAGACCAGTGCTTATTACCCCATCCTAATTAACCTTGAATGTGATGGTGAGCTGCCACCTTGAGCTGCTATGGTTCATATGCTAAGGTTTTGTACAATTTTCATGTGTAGGAGACCTTTATAACCTGAATGTAATAGGATGATGCCATTATAGGTAGATCATTTGCCTGCAATTCAGAACATACAATGTAGGTAGTTGAAAGTTTGACTACTTTCAGTAAATTATTCCTTTGCAGCATAGTTTTAGTGCTATGATGAAGAAGCAAAGATTGAGCACTTCCTGCAAAGTACTTGATAAGTTTCACATTAATTTTAGCTGGTAATTTATGAAATTCCTACTAGCTGCATGTTGTGCATGTGAATAGAAGTTAAATCTGCTCAAGTTTTCCATCATTACTTTCTATCCAGTCGCATCATGTACCCATTCCCAATTCTTGCAACCATACTGCTTTTATATCCAACTTTTAGTGCAGTGTTGGTGTTTTGGATAAAATGATTATAAAGAATTTTACATGTTGCTGATTTTTAACCAGGTTGTATTTGAGTTTTGTGAAATATTAGTAATTTAGGGACGCCATCCCAAATTGTGGAGAATTCCTGAAAATTGAGATCAGATCTAGACTCGTTAAATCATAGAATCCTTACAGTGTGGAAGCAGGCCATCTGGCCCATCAAGTCCACACCAATCCTCCAAACAGCATCCCACCCACCCATACTCACTCGCAACCCTATCCCTGCACTTTCTACCCTGGACATGATTGGCTATGCTAGATTGCCCATCTGCCTAACCCACACAGCTCTGGACTGTGGCAGGAAACCTACACATGCATGGGGAGAATGACTGTGTGGAGTTTGCACAGTCGCCCAAGGTTGGAATTGAACCTGGGTGCCTGCAGTGCTAACCACTGTGCTGCCCCAAATAAATGAAAACCTGTTCCCATTGGTGAAAATATGGATCAGCATAGGTGGCCAATTTAAGGTGACTGGTGAAGAAAGCAATGATGTTATCAAAACACTTGAGCTTTAATGTGCTGCTTGAGTGTCGCTCAATTGCAAATCCAATTATGGCTTTTAGACAGGAATTATGGAACCACCTGATGAGAGGGCCACAGATTAAGAGTGGGTGACTAGCTGAGTTTCTCTTGGTGGTGTGGGGGTGTGGTGGGGGAAACGGGGTAGAAATTGTTGTAGCCATTCCCTGACTAGAATCTGGCTTGTTGTGAAACAGCCCTGGCTATATGATATGATGCTTTTGACATGGGAGCAAGCCAGATTGTAAAGTCATGTGGATATCAGTAACGGGATCTTGGCTTCTTGCAGTTGGTTTTAAATTTTTCTGCTTGTTCACTGTGAAGACCATGCCAGACTCCATGAGACTGTTTAGCTCTGGCTATGTCCAAAAACATCTCAATGACTGTCTCCTTTCTTCCCCATTGACTGGAGAGGAACTTGGCCTCCCCCAATATCTTGATTTGATGACGTGCAGAAAATTCTAGATAAACCTGCGATTTGTAATTTTGGGACATTTTGTTACAGTTGCATTATGGCATTTCCTGCTAGTTAAGTTTGGTGACCTGAGTATTTTTGCCATTTCCCTGTTTGTGTATTTGGTATGTAAATAAAATGTGATACAGAATAATTGTGGGTGTAAAAAGGCACTAAGTTGAACAGCGGGTTGCCAATCCTATTTCAACATTCCTGAGGGTTTCG
>NW_025967499.1:0-11293 GCF_021869965.1 Rhincodon typus
ATTATTTCAATATCCATTGAAATGTTTTATTATTGGGGCTACCAGCTCAGGAAGCCATGCTAGGTTTAGCTATTGTCCCCCCATGTAAATCTTGGCAAACGTTTGGTATTGGTTTGTAATGCAGTCACAAATAAAGCAGTAGGTTGGAGGGGGATGGCCTTCCCTTGACCTGGACATCAGGAAATCCCAACCAGTTCCTTTTTGAATGGTGGCATGGGATTTTTTTAAAAAAAATGCCTATCTGAGTTGGCAGAAAAGCTCTCAGTCTAATGTTTTGCCCCAAAGTTGGCACTTGTGGCAATGCAGCTTGCCAGCAATATTACACTGAAGCATCAGCTGAGCTAAGTCACTGGAGAGGTGTAAGATGGTTCTGCACAAGCAAGTCCGACATATATAACAGTGGACTTCTAAGAATCATCATCGTCACCATCATAGAACCTAAGAGCTCATTATCTTCTCAGCAGTTTGCCTGAGATTGGAAATTTAGCACATCTGAAATCGAGGCTACTTCTTTTAGCTATAGTGGTGACCGAATGCTATTCCACCCTTCATCCAGATATCATTGCAATTGCAGAGATGAGGAAAATGCTGGCGTTTCGTTGTGGTATTTCTTCAACGTTCTCTACCATTCTCAAATTGGTCACTTATAAAAATTATCGACGGCCTCAGCTCATCAAATTAAACTTTCAAACTGAAGGTTTAACTGAGTGAAAAGCGATCCCTGGTGTCTGATCTCCATGTATTCTGTCTTTCAGCTAGCTCAACACAGGGATCAACCCCCAAGAATGTTGCAGTGGACCCATGGAGTGCCTCAGCTGTTACTATGAACACATACTCACAGACTGTCAGTCCTGAAGTCAGTGCAATTGTTCCAGGTTTCCCCAGCCCTCAATCTGTCGATATTCAGAGCTCACCAGAGTCCATGACCAGTGCTCAGCTTGTGGATAGTCCAACCTCTCCAGTCTCTGTGGACAGTGAGAGACTAGGTACATCACACTGATATCTAATCAGTTACTAATCAAGTTGGCATTAGCTTGAGTAGTGCTACAAGGGGTGAGAAGCTTTAGCTAGAGGTCATTTACACAGCACAGTGGAAAGCCAGACACCTAGTCTGCAGTCTCAAATGGAAGAAGGATACAGTTCTGAATCCTCTATTCAGCTGAGCTGCCAGATTTAGCTGCACATGGTAATGACAGGAAAACAAGGGATGGGGCTTGGGTTGCAGAATGAATGAAGTTACTTTGGTTCCTCAAGGCATTTGAAATACTTAATAAATAAATATTCTGGATAGAGATCTTGGGAGGAAATCATTGAGTATTACAGATTGTTGGCATATTTTCCAGTTTTCTCCTAAATTGCACAGCTGACTATTCCATATCAAAATTTTTGAGGCTGGATTTATTTTCATCCACATGATATTACCAAAGTTTCATAAGGAACAAGAGTAGGCCACGCTGCCATTTATTAAGACCACGGTGGATCATATTTTCAACCCTGAGATTCTTGCACAACTTTTTATCAAATTTATAAAGATGCCATATTTAAATCTCAGTTCCAATGTAAATGAGAGTCCTTTTGTGAAAAAAGTACATAAGACTGTTGCTTTCTAAAATTTTAATCTGATTTGGTTCCACAAATATAATTCACTTCCTCAGTCCTTCACCTAAGCCCAGCAGAGGCCTTTTTCTATCTGGTGTGGAATTGTGCACAACCCTGGGAAAATTAGCTAAAGAAAGCATGCAGTCACTTGGCTCTTGGTCAAATGGCATTAGCAATGTTTGTGGGAAGTTTAGAGCTTGTGAGAACTTCACTGAAGCAGGAAGCTACATGAGAGGCTGGGAGCAACGCAGGATGGAGAGAAAACATCAGCCAGAATATCTGACCTGCACTGACATTAATCCCTTTTCATGCTAGATCTCGAAATAGAGTCATCTGGTGAAGAATCATCAGGACCAACAAATCCAACAATCAAGTCATACGGCAAAACAAGTAAATGTTTAATTCCACATATTAACATCCAGTAAAATTACGTTGTGTTTGTTACTTGATGGGTTAAGTTAACAAGTAAATTGCAGAATTAAAAACAGAAAATCCTGATCAGCATCATTCTCATTTGATTTTGAGGTGTGACAAAGAGATTAATTTTAACAATATCAGAAATTAAAGTGTGTGTTAGTCTTGGCTGTAGTTACGCTGATTTTAGCTGTAACTTTGTCCATTGCTACACAGAGCTGACCCAAAGCTGAGTTGAGATCAGAGACGGTTTTGCGTTAAATTGAGAATTATAAACTGCACTGAAACCTTTGTGTTTTTGAGAAGTTCTCTGGATAACTAGGCAGAACTTTTCCTTGGCACATAGAATCACAGAATTTTATAGTACAGAAGGAGGCCATTTGCTCCATTGTGTCTTTTCCAGCCTTAGTCTTTCTCCTGCATTTGAGATATTCTTCCTGATTTCTATTACTATTCTGAAATGCATCATCTGCTTCCTTTTGTCTTTCTTATTTTCTTATCAATATCCTTAGTCATCCAGTGTACTCTAGCTTTGGATACCCCATAATTTACTTCTCCTAGGTATGTACCTAGCTTGCACCTTATTCATCTCTCTTTTGAAATCCCACAGTTTCATCCATTGTTTTATCCACCAAGATGCGTTTCTAATCACCTTCTAATCTGCTCCAGTTCAACATCTTAAACCCCTAAAATCTGCCCTTTTCCAGTCTGGATTCTTATTTGCTTCATTATTTCCTAGGTCCAGATCCAGCACAGCTTCCTCCCTGGTAGAACTGGAAATGTACTGTTCCAGAAAGCTCTCCTGCACACCTTGCAGGAATTTCTCCCCTTCTGTGGCTTATACTCTTACCTTTTTCCCAGCCTACTCTCGGATTATTGAAATCACCAACTGTCACAACCCTACTTGTCCTACAGGTTTCTATAATCTGCCAACAAATGCTGTCCTCTACTCTTACCCACTATTTAGAGGTCAGTAAAAAATATGCAACAAGGTCACCACACACTTCCTCTCACCTCCAACCATATTGATTCTAATTTAGGAACTACACTTCATTCAAGGGCTATGATACTATCTTTGACCGAGACTGCTATGCCTCCTCTCTTTGAGCTCACCCTGCTTTTGCTAAAAACCTTATAACCTGGGATGTTAAGTAACCAGTCCTGTTCTGACTTGAGCCATGTCTCTGTCAAAGCTATTATGTCATACCCCCCAGAGCAATTTCTGCTTCCAGTTCCCCAATTTTGTTCATCTACTCCATGCATTTACAATTTAATCCTCCCCTTATCTCTTTCTTGCCTGTTGAGAGGCAACGATTTCTTTGTTCACATCAACACGCAAGCCTTTCCTCACTTCTGTTTCCCCATTCCCCATCTTTTCTCTTTTGCCATCACTGGTACTTCCAAAACTAGGCCCATTAGTCAACCTACTCCCCTACCTTACAGGTTTAAATCAATCTCCACCAAACTATTTACTCTCAGATGGGAGAATAAAGAATCTAATAGCTGAATCTCACATGTCTCCAAATGGTTGTTTAAACCACAATAATTCATTTGGAGATGCAAGCGCAAAATAGCCTTCTGGCTAATGGTTATTATTGGAACAATGCATGAAGTGGCAGCAGAGTAGGGGTGATGGTGTTAATGTTGTTAACTCTTTTGTATCAACAGAAGGTGTAGAAGCCTGTATAGAAATGGTGAAAGAATATTTGAGAGACATGAGCCAACACTCTTACATTTGCCATGAACATGACGAAATGCTCCTTGAAGACATTTACGTGGATGTCACAATGGTTGAGGTTCAAGCTGAAAATAAGTCTGCAAAAAACGCCTCTAAGTGTTTGGACAAGGAATGCAAAATCTATGACATAGCAGAGCGAGAAAGAGGTGCTGTAAACTTGAGCAATCTCTTTGACGTTTCAGGAAAACGACCAAGAGAAACCAAAATCGTTGCCTTACTGGGGAGAGCAGGGATCGGTAAAAGTGTACTTGTCCAAAAAATCTGCCACGACTGGGTGAACGGGTCCTTCAGGCAGTTTGAGTTTGTTTTCTGGTTTAAGTGCAGGATGCTCAATTTTGCAAAGCAGAACACTTTAAAAGATTTACTTTTCCATCCATTCCTTCCGACATTAAAGAACACGGACGAGGTTTTTCAATATCTCTGTCACAATTCCCGCAAAGTCCTGCTCATTTTGGATGACTTTGAGGACTTGTACTACCACGACGGCCTCCTGCAGCCTTCAGTGTGTGGCTCAGCGGAGAGACCTCACACTGTCAAACAGCTGTTTGCTGGCCTCCTCCAGAAGAAGCTGCTGAAGGGTTGCACGATCGCTATTACAGCAAGACCAAAAGAAACCTTCAACCAGTACCTCGGAAGGGTGGACAAAATAGTGGAGGTGCTGGGCTTTCGCCCACACCACGTACAGGAATTCCTGCACAGG
Organism: Rhincodon typus; assembly: GCF_021869965.1. Classification (NCBI taxonomy): domain Eukaryota; kingdom Metazoa; phylum Chordata; class Chondrichthyes; order Orectolobiformes; family Rhincodontidae; genus Rhincodon; species Rhincodon typus. Next base: position 4,452 of record NW_025967499.1, read on the forward strand.
TACTTTGAAGACTCCTCAGCTGCTGAAGCCGTGGCATGTCTTCAGGAGCAGGGTTACCTGCTCAGCTTCTGCTCCACCCCTTTATTATGCAGATTCATCTGTTTCGTTCTGAAAGCTCAGCATCAGACTGGAGATGGGCGTTTGGTGTTACCGTCCACTCTCACTCATTTATTTCTGAACATTTTCCACGTCCTGCTCCAGGGTAAAACTCAAAATGTCGTGGCTTTGCACAGGCAGAACATCCTGGAGTTGAGCAAACATGCCTTTGCAGGGGTTCAGTGCCATTACAATGTCTGCATGACCTCCAGAGCAGTAGAAATGTCCAACTTTGCTTTGAAGCACGGCTTCCTAAGACCCTTCTTGATGACTGGCGAAGGAAAGGGGCAGGAGTGTGGGAAGACTTTCTCTCATTCTTTCCTGCAGAACTTCCTGGCAGGGCTTTACTTGTTGTTTTCTGAAGATGTCAAGTGCAAAGGGTTGATGAAGCTAATCTCCTTGGAGCACAGAAAGCGGAAATCTCAAGCGGACTGGCTCGACGTCGTTCGCAGGTTCCTGGTGGGACTGGCTTTTCAGGAAGGAAATGATTTCCTTCACAGCTTCGCCCATCATCCAAAAGCTAATGTCAAAGGCAAGAAGCAAAAGAGCCTGCAGAAATACTTGGCTGAACTCGACGTCTCTGCGCTCAGCACCAGTAAATTGCTGGAGCTTTGTCATTGTGTTTACGAAACCCAGAGCACTGAGCTGACTGAACGGGTAGCTGCTAAACTCGGCCAGAGATTGTCCTTCAGAGGCACAAGGCTGACTCCAGCTGACATCTTCGTACTGCTCTACATAATGCGGAGCTCACCGAATAACTTTGCTGTCGACCTGAGAGAAACAAACATCGACCTGACCGGAATCCAGCAGTTCGCCGAGTTGAGGAATGTCACCTCATTCAGGTTTGTCCACAGGTCTCCCATATCTGTAAACTAAATAGAGTGTCCTGTCTGCACCTCCCGCTTAACTTTAACCTTATTATTTATGCAGAACTCTAATTCTGCTGAATGCCTTTCCTCGTTGAGCTGGTCCCAATTCCTATCCCTTTTGAAACGTACTGTGTTTAATCCCCAAATGTACAACCCTCATGGTTAGAGAAGGTTGAGAGGACATTTGATGGAGCTCTTCATTCTTTCATATTCTTTCATTTGTCGTTCTTCCTGTACAGAGTGTCAGTATGTGATGCAATAAAACTTTGGGAACATTTGGAGCAAAATGGGTTACGTGAGCTGCTTCGTCAGTCACTTCTTAAATTTTCTGTGAATCCTTTCGAGATCAAGAGTTTGAAAGATATAGATGACCTTGATTTACTGGTACAAATCCATAAAGATAGAAGATTCCTTTTAAGGTGAGTAAATGCATCTCTTACTTCTAATTGACCAGTCAATGAATGTTTCTGCCTTCACTTCTCCAACCCCTCGATGTAATTTGCTTTGGAACATAACTTGTATGTAAATTACAAAAAATATTAGGAGCAAGAATTGGCCATACAGCCCCTTCAACCACTTCCACCAGTCAATAAGATCATGGCTAATCTGATTATGGCCTCAACTGCACTTTCCAACTTACTCCCAATAATCTTTGACTCTCTTGTCTAGTCAATAATCTGCCATTAACAAATAAACATGTTGCCAGAATTATATCTAGAGCTAATGTTGCGATGTACAACGAATTGCTATTCGTGATAAAAATAGATGGATATTTAATATCTTTGCATGACCTCTCTCTGTAAGTAATTTTAACCTAGATGGTTGTGCTCAAATATTCGACAGAGGAAGGGCATATTATTCGATTGGATAGTTATCTGCTAAAAATATCACTAAAATTGATGCTGAAGTCAATGTCACTTGTATAGTAGACAAATGTTTGTAAATTGTGTCACCAAGTGAATACTTAGAAATGGAAATTACGATTTGGACTCTTGTGGCTCTTCTACCATTCATTTGCCTCGTGATTTATCTGTATTTTAACTCTATATGTCCTTAGCCCTTAATACTATTTGGATTACAAAAGTCAATTAATTGCAATTTTGAAATTTTCAATTCACCCAGTCTTGGGAGCATTTTGACGGGGAGTCTCCAGATTTCTGTTTCCCAATATGTTGAGAAGTCTGTTCAGAAATCTCTGTTTTAAAAAGAAAACTCCAGTTTTCAGGTTGATATTTCCAGTTCTGGACTCTACTCAATTTTCACTCTGTCAACACTGTCAAATCTTTTCAATTATCTCAAATGTCTCATTAGATCACCTCTGAAATTTGTACTGTGGTCCTTGTTTTACGTTGCCCTGCTCAACGTGGTTTTTGTTGGCTGTCACTTTGTTTTTAGGGTCCGTTTCTTCAAATTATGTTGACATTTCTATTCACTCCATCCCCTCCCACACTTGCCTCTCACCATTGCTTCCCCTCAGTTTTGCTTCCCTCTGACTTGCCTCTCAGTGCCCATGCTTCAACTTTCCCCCCTCCCCTGCTCTTACCTTAAACCTGGACTTTCCAAAGTGAGGGTTGGGACCCTGAGTAGGGTCACAAGCTGAAATTTTGGGATCACAAGCTCCAAGGTAGCAATGTCCAACTGCACCCCCAACAACTCCATCCCCACTCTAATAGGTCTTCACTTTTCTGCTTCCCTCCCCCCCCCCCCCCACCCCACCACCTCCCGACCCCCAAAAATTGCTTTCTGTGGGGCTGTGATAGCTTTTGACCTTCGCAATGGGGTTATCGTGGGAATAAGCTTGGGAACACAGTGCCTTCAATCTTTCTCTTTGTTCTCGAGGCATCTCCATTCTCCTGGCTGCCACTCTGGCACTCTCACTGAAGGGCTCCATCTACATATAAGAAGTTGGTTACTACAGGTAGTGCCAGGATTGATGGAAGGATGGATGAATGAGTGAATCAGCTTTATTGTCGCAATGATGCAAAAACTTCCTGCGTCAACCAACATTTAGTCAATCCACAGTGAACAAATTAGTGATTTTTAAAAAAAAAATTGTACAGGGCATACATTCTGTTCTGTTTCTTTTATATTTAGGAATGTATTTTATGTTGCTATTTATTTCTGCTAGAGGTGTACAGTGCCTCACCTATATTGCCAAGTTCAACTTGTGTGTTAGTTTCTGGGCAAGAAAATATCTGGAGGAGCCTAATGCTGACTTCAACATTAATTCCTATGGGACCCCATGATTCATTTAAAATATAATTTTTTTAGGGACTGAATCGTAACCTTTAATGAGGGTTACTAGATGTTTAAATAGGGCAAAATTGGAATCTTGGGGAGATCTCTGAGATGAAGTTCTGGGAATAGGAAGAATTGCTGTTGGAAGAGGTGGTCTGGCTATGATTGGTCTCTTAAGAATGAAGAGGTGATTTAAGTGAGGTATTTAAAATGATTGGGTAAATGCAGAGAAGGCATTGCATCTGGTGGGCTGTGCAGAAACAAGGGGATTACCTTAAATTAATACTAGGCCACACTGGAATGGAATTAGGGAACATTAATTCACACAAGTGGAATGGAAATCAGAACTGAATAGCGTGGATATTGAGTCAGCTGCAATTTCCAAGACACAGATTGCTTGTTCTTTGTTCGGTCAGGATTATAGGTGGATTTAATGGAGAGGAAAATACAAATCAGTCATAGAATCATAGAATTGTAGAATCCCTACAATGTGGAAACAGGCCATTCAGTCCATCATGTCCACACTGACCCTCCAAAGAGCATCCCACCCAGGCTCACCAGCCCTGTAACCCTGCCTTTCCCATGGCTAATCCACCTAGCTTGAACATCCCTGGACACTGTGGGCAATTTACCATGGCCAACCCACTTAACCTGCACTTCTTTGGACTGTGGGAGGAAACCTACGCAGGCATGGGATGAATGTGCAAACTCCACACAGACAGTGGTGGTCTAATGTCCATGTTTTAATTAAACGAAGGAACAGGCTCAAGGGGCTGAATAGCTTCCTCCTGATCTCTGAGGGAAGCTACCTCGGTTTATTTTTTTTTTTGCATGAAGCATCTGCTTTTGTTTAAATTATGATATTCAATTTGAAAATTGAATCTGAAGTTTGTAAAAAGCAGTACATGTCTTGGTAAAATAGTTCTGCTTTTGCGTAGGGTCTGTAGTGTGAGACAAAATAAACTGATGCCATTTTGGAAAGGTATCTCTGTGTAATGAAGAAACCGTTTCATCTTTTGTGTCTTTCTTATTTTTCCCTGTAACAGCACACACGACACATCTGGAGGCGAACTCTATGAGTTACCTGCTGTCAGGACATTACAAGTGCTGGAGTTTGCGTAAGTTATGGTTTTATTATTTTGAATTGATTTGCTTCCTCAGCTTGAACATAATAATTACTAGGGTTAAGATGTCTGTTAGCTCAGGAAGTGCCTGCAGAGGATTGTGATGCAAGTTGGGTACCTACAGTTAATCTCATGCTGCTCGGCCATGTTATAACGGGTTGAGAGGACATATGGTACTTAATACAGCACAGGACAAAAAGTCACAAAACTCTGTCAGCCTGTGTTGTTCCAGCTGATTCTGTTTGTCAATGACGGGTTATTAAGTAACATAAAAGAGAAAAGAAAGTCAGTTTTGAATGGAGAAAGTTAAAAGTACACGGTTATTGGTTACAAGTGTGAAAATTATGTATTGTAGTCAACAACATTTGTAAATCTATTTGTTTCAAACTGCTGGAGTACCTAAGGAGTGACACTTTAGCCTTTTAGAACACCCAGTTCAGATAAAGAGACAGTCCTATTGTGACATCAGTTGGTTATGCCACTGCATAGTTAATCTGGGCTAAGAGTGTCTGCTCACTGCTGTATCTGTGATAATAGCAAAAGCAAAATTCTAATCTTGTAGCAAGGATCGTTTTGTATTACTCAGCTAAGAACTTCTGTAGGTACTTTAAGAAATGCATTTCTCCCACTGGCTCCCTGAAAAAAAATCCTGAATTTCTTTTCAAAGATTTATGACGTTTTCCGCACCAGAATATGTTCATGAAGTAGTAAAAACAAGACGACAAATTCCCTGTTAACCATGAACAGTGGAAGCCTTTCTCTTCTCAATCATTTCAGGAGAACTCACTGTGAAAATTCTTTAATTTTCACAACAAGTTTAGCTCTAGGAATATAGTTGATGCAAAATTCAGAAAATACAACATACTATTTCTCAATTAATAATTTCAACTATATTTTGGTAAAGACCTGCTATAATTCAATGGATACTAAATATGTTGAATTAGTTATTATAGAATCTTGCAGCACAGGGCCAGGATGTTTGGTCCATTTTGCAATTATCCCAATGGAATTCCTTTTCGATCTTCAATTCTTTTCCCTGTTCAAATATTTAGCCAATTTCCTTTTAAACGTTATTGCTTTCTAATTTGAAAGATGGTCAAGATCATAACAATTTGCCGTCTTTTCTTTAAAATGTTTCATTTTTTCCCCTGCTTTGTGTAGTGATTGGAATGAGGTCAGCCAGGCGGACCTCATAGAATATGAGTTCCTCGATTTGGGCTGTTAATCTAGTCCAATCAGGGAGCCCTGGCTGACAGATACAAACAGGAGAGTCAGGGGTTCTGTTCGCTCTTGGAGCTGGCTCTGAGCTGGTCAGTGTCATATACCGTGCACGTATAAATAAAGAGTGACTTGGTAATGGGATACCAGTCTTCATGGAGTTATTTCACTTTGCTTTGTACGTTGTGGCACGTATGTGGACACAGAGTATAAATCAACACCATTTTTCAAGTCCCAACAATCACCTTTTTGAATCGAGCCCCTGTTTCAGCATGTCAGATAGATGGTCCTGAGCAATCAACTTATGGCTTTTACTAAGGTGTAGTAAAGAGAGGGTGGCCAGCCCACTGTCTGTAGGCAGGGAGATATTTTAAACATGTTGCTGAGATTCAAAACTCGGATTTAACCTGCTTTGCAGCTTTAACTGTGGACAGCTGGGTTTCCTAAACTTGGAGAAAACTCAGCAGCTGCAGCAATGTATGGAAATGCCTCAAGGGGAAAGCAAGTGGGGAAGGATGGTGGAGTGGTGATGTTACTGGACTAGTAATCCGGAGCACCATGTGGACGTAGGCTTTGAATCCCATCACAGCAGATGGTGCAAGTTGAAAATCTGGAATTAAAAGTTAATCTCGTGGTGTCCATGCTGCAATTATCATAAAAGCTGTCAGGTTGACAGACGTCATTTAGTGAAGAATATCTGCCATCCTCACCTGGTCTGGCCTGCATGCCTCTCCAGACTCACAGCAATTTGATTGACTTTTAACTATCCTCTGGTGATTAGACTTTGGGAAATAAATTTGTCTCCATCTCTAATACCTCTCTTCCCTTCCTGGACCTCTCTGTCTCCATCTCGGGCAACTACCTAGAAACCGGTATTCATTTCAAGCCCATCGACTCCCACAGCTACCTAGAATACTCCTCCTCCCACCCACCTTCCTGCAAAATGCCATCCCCTATTCCCAATTCCTTCGCCTCCGCCGCATCTGCTCCGAAGATGAGGCATTCCACTCCCGTACATCTCAGTTGTCCTCGTTTTTCAAGGACCGTAACTTCCCCCCCTCAGTGGTCGAGAACGCCCTCAACCGTGTCTCCCACATCTCCCGCAACTCATCCCTCACACCCTGTCCACGCAATAAGAACCAAAAAAGAATCCCCCTCGTCCTCACGTACCACCCCACCAACCTCCGGATCCAACGCATCATCCTCCGACACTTCCGCCATCTGCAATCCGACCCCACCACCAAAGACATCTTTCCCTCCCCACCCTTATCTGCTTTCCGGAGGGACCACTCTCTCC
>NW_025967499.1:11693-25000 GCF_021869965.1 Rhincodon typus
GACTTTCCACATCAAGCAGATGTTCACCTGCACATCTGCCAATGTGGTATACTGCATCCGCTGTATCTGGTGTGGCCTCCTGTACATCGGGGAAACCAAGCGGAGGCTCGGGGACTGCTTTGCAGAACACCTGCACTCGGTTCGCAATAAACAACTGCACCTCCCAGTCGCGAACCATTTCAACTCCCCCTCCCATTCCTCAGACGACATGTCCATCCTGGGCCTCCTGCAGTGCCACAACGATGCCACCCGAAGGTTGCAGGAACAGCAACTCATATTCTGCTTGGGAACCCTGCAGCCCAATGGTATCAATGTGGATTTCACAAGCTTCAAAATCTTCCCTCCCCCTAGCGCATCCCAAAACCAGTCCAGCTCATCCCTGCCTCCCTAACCTGTTCTTCCTCCCACCTATCCCCTCCTCCCACCTCAAGCCACACCCCCATCTCCTACCTACTAACCTCATCCCGCCCCCTTGACTTGTCCGTCCTCCCTGGACTGACCTATCCCCTCCCTAACTCCCCACCTACACTCACCTTTACTGGCTCCATTCCCGCCTCTTCGACCTGTTTGTTTCCTCTCCACCTATCCTCTCCTCTATCTATCTTCTATCCACCTCCCACTCTCTCCCTATTTATTTCAGAACCCCTTTCCCCTCCCCCTTTTCTGATGAAGGGTCTAGGCCTGAAACGTCAGCCTTTCTGCTCCTATGATGCTGCTTGGCCTGCTGTGTTCATCCAGCCCTGCACCTTGTTGTCTTGGGAAATAAATGCTGGCCGAGCCAGCAACATCCATAACCTATGAATATATGAAAGAAAATTGCCTCCACAGCACTGCTTGTGGGCCAGTAGGAGCAGGTGAGCTTCCTCCAGGCCCCAAACTTGCCCACCCTCAGACCAATTTCCATACAAACCTCCCAAAGTAACACCCTGCCCTGACATTAGACCCTCTTTCCCATCTTCGCCATCCCTCTGAATGGATTCTCCCAGTCAAAGGATTAGGGATTGGTTTGCATTTTGGTGTTGGAACTTTGGTGATGCCACAGTGGCTTAGTGGTTAGCACTGCTACCTCACACAGAATCCCTAAAGTGTGGGAACAGGCCAACTGGCCCAACAAGTCCACACTGACCCTCCGAAGAGCATCCCACCCAGACCATCTCCCTACCCTTTCCCTGTAACCATAGATTTCCAATGTTTAATGTATCTAACCTTTATATCCCTGAACACTTGGGCAATTTAGCATGGCCAATCCACCTAACCTGCACATCTTTGAACTGTGGGAGGAAACTGGACCACCCAGCGGAAACTCCACATAGACAGTTGCCTGAAGGTTGAATTGAACCCGCATCCCTGGCGCTGTGAGGCAGCAGTGCTAACCACTGAGCCACTGTGCCGCCCTAAATATTGGGAGATATTTTTACTTAGCCCACTCTCACAGTGCCAGGGCCTGGGTTCAATTCCTGCCTTGGGTGACTGACTGTGTGGTGTTTGCACATTCTCCTCATGTCTGTGTAGGTTTCCTGCAGGTGCTCTGGTTTCCTCCCACAGTCCAGAGATGTACAGGTTAGGTGGACTGGCCATGCTAAATTGCCCATAGTGTCCAGGGATGTGCAGGCAAGGTGGCCTAAGTTTACAGGGATGGGGCAGGGGTGTGGGTCTGGTTGGGATGCTCTTCAGAGGGTCAGTGTAGACTGGATGAGCCAAATAACCTGCTTCCAAACTGTAGGAGATTTATGTTTTTATTCTAATTGTTCCTAGTTCCACATCCCTAGGGTCAGGAATTGACCTCCCCATTCCCAGTGTGTTGGTAAGTAAAACTATCTCCAAATATTCCCCTGAATTATAAAGGTTCAGCATTGCACCCTTATCTTATATTCTCTACTTAATCACAAAGGTGAGCATCCCTTGTTTATTTTTAACAACTTTATCAATATGTCCTTGCCACCTTCAACCATTATCAATGATTCATTTTGCTGTGTTTACTTTGCTTACAGTGCCATCAGTATGTCTCACTGTTTTGTAATTTAGCCTTTTGCTTAGATATTTGCCCCACAAATTTTTTTTTAGACGAAATCTTTGTTTACTATTACAGAGAGTCACAACATAGCGGCTTACTAAAATAGATATTTCAATCTTACAGTCTTGGCCCAGTGGATGGACCCCAGGGATTTCAAAAATTAACTAAGATTCTACCAGCTCTGGCATTTTTGAAGTATCTAGAGTGAGTAAAAATTTGAAGTATTTATCAGTGGTCTACTTTGTGTACTTTCTAAGTTAACCTCATTCTATTTGAAGTGATATTATAAACTATGAATAGCAACTGTGCAATTTGAATTTTCCAATTTGATATTTCTGGTACTTCAATTTGAGATTTCCACTATTTTCTGTTTGAAATTTTCAATTTGACATTTGCAATATTTCAAATTTGAAATTTTTAGTATTTTCAGTTTGAAATTCTCAATTTGACATTTCCAGTATTTTCATAAAAATAAAGTGATTCTTCATCAAACTGGAAAAGTTTGATAAAGCTTTATCTGATGTTTTGAGTTTAACAGAAACAAGAAACCAGTTTAATGTTGTATAAATAATAAAGCTGTGTTATCACAGTAAACTCAATCATTCCATTGTGTTTGGCTAATGAATTGGAACATGCAAGTGGGTTTCATCAATGTGTTTCAAAATGCACCCATATTTTGAACTGTACTTGTATTATTTACAATGTGGTGTGTTTATAGAGACAATGGAATATCATCATTCTATTGGAAGAAGTATTTACTTCAATGTAATTGTCTGATATGTGTTTGCTCCATGCATTGTATCTAAAATCTAAGCAATTTAACATTGGGTTTGTCCGTCACTAAGGGACGACTAAAATAATTGTTTTCTGATTTTGTGCAGGTTGTATGGCTCGCTGTTTTGTAGTCTAGTCTTTTGCACAGATGTTTGCCTTGTAAATGCTGTTATTTTATAGGGCAAAATTTTAGATGCAGTGCTGCTTGACTCACACACTTACCATGGTAGGAGATTATGATATATCATTAGAGCATAAGAGGTTGACAGGCGACCTAATAGAGGTTTCTAAAATAGTGAGAGGTATAGATAGAGTTAATGATAGTTGTCCTTTTCCCTAGGATGGGGGATTTCAAGACTAGGGGACACATTTTTAAGGTGAGGGGAGAGAGATTTAAAAAACACGAGAGGTGAATTTTTTACTCAGATGGTGCTTCGCATGTTGAATGAACTTCCTGAAGAAGTGGTGGATGTGGGTACAATTACAATGTTTAAAAGACATTTCAATAGGTACATGATTAGGAAAGGTTTGGAGGGATATGGGCCAGGAGTAGGCAGGTTGGACTAGTTTGGTTTGGGATTATGTTCGGCGTGGACTGGTTGAACCGAAGGGTCTGTTTCCGTGCTGTCTGACTCTATCATACTTGGCTGTTTTGCACCATCCTCACACATCCAGTGAAGCTTGTCCACAAGCGTTCTGTGACATCCATCATCCAACTACACCTAGGCTGACCCCACTTTCTACTGCCCTCCACTTTATCTTCTAGAAAAGAGCTCTGTCACTCATCAACTTTGATTAAATCGGTGAAAAATTGACACTTCCTTTCCTGAGTGTCACTTCTTAGGCCATTTTTTACTCTTGCAGTTTCAAGCACTTCTTCGCTTGTCTTCTAGTCTGTGTATGGAATTTTCAGCTATGTCTTGGTGCTCATATTTCAAAGGCCTCTATTTTCTTTCTTAGACTTTTACTTATTGTCCAGCTTTCTGAGGCATACAGGGAAGCGGATAGAATGTAGCATCTTATGACATTTGATTTTCCTTGTTACAAGCTTGAGTTTCCCTGTTGTTAAGATATCATTTAACTTTACACAATTAGGTCTAGCCATCTCTATCTTCCTCCTATCTGCAGCGCAGTATTAGCCATAGTAATATTGTATATGGAATACATTGCAGGACGTGAAGCCTCCACTTGGTGGAGCAATGCATGTTCACAGGCTAGATTTCACCACACTGCCAGTAAATAAACCATTCCACTTGTAACAATTTTTAACTTGTGCCAAGTGTTCTACTTTATTACTGAAACGGTCCACTTGCAACTGAAATCTCCTGCTACTTTCCTCCAGTCTTGAAGGACCAAGCTCGCAGAAAGTTAAAATGAGTGAAAACAAAATTGGAGATGAAGGAGCTGAGAGATTGGCAAAGGTGTTGTCTAATCTAACATCACTAGAAAAACTGACGTGAGTTAAAATATTTACCCTTTAATATTTTGAAATATATGTTAATGTATCTTGTATTTCAAATTGTACACACAAGTGAGTGATTACAATATTCCAATGTTTTTTTAAAAAAAATTAATTCATTTCTGGATTGGGTGCACTTTTTACTGCCTAAGTGCAATGCTCATTTTAAAAGCCAAGGTTTTCCTGCTGTGTCTGAACCTTAATCAACTGAAGGTCAGTTGCTCAGCATTATCTCTGTACTGACTACAAGGTGGCCTTTCTCAATGGAGTATCATATATTCTGAGGCTCCATGACTTGCTTGTACAAAAGAACCTCCTCTCTCTGTCTCTGTGAACATCCATAGTGGTAATTGGGCCCCCTCCTGCCCCACTCATTAGATAACCTAGTTCTGAATTTATTCTTGGTCCATTGCGCTGTAAAACTTGTCCCAGGGTTGCATGGTTTTGGTCTCGAACAAACAGTAGTTTCCCTGTCTTTGCCCTCCCATCCCTCTGTGTACCCACCTCTCCTCCTACTGAACTCCTGCACCCTGTCACTGTTCCCTCAGCCTTCTACAATTACCCTTTTTTCCATTATACTCTCTGTCTCCTCCACATCCTTCCCTCCTCAACTTTCCCGTATCTGCTTTTCCTATCATTTATTCCCACACCCTCCCTTCTCCATCTTCCCTTTCCTGTTTTCACTCTCTCCTTCCCTCCTTTTCTTGCCAGCCCTTCTCTCCTTTCAGGTGACTAAATAGCAGGAGTATGGCAGGTGGAGAGGAAGAAGGGAGTAAGAGAGGTCATACCTCATAGGAAAAATCCTAGCAAACTTGGTAATCTTTGTTATAACACTTAAGGGACCATTCCCTGTGACTAACTAAGGTCACAGTTGATTCAGTAGTTGATTATAAATGTAAATTGAGCAGCACATTTTTCTTGTTTGCAGTTTGCTTCTGGATTAGGTCCAGGGAAATCTAAAATTACAACTGCAGTACGGAAAACTGCAACACCATAATTTATTGCTATCTTAGTTCAGTCCTTTCTTATCATCTTTAAATGGTAATATGAAATGTCCAAATTATTTTGAAGTAATTTTTATTTTGCTTTTCAGATTGTCACGTAACCAGATAGCAGACCGAGGAGCACAGGAGCTGGCGAGATCACTTCCCAGCCTGAAGTTTTTAAAGACACTGAGGTAGGTTTTAAAATAAATACGTTTTGAGGCAGTTTAGGAAAATGACTTTCTCAAAGAAGCTCCCACACCAGAAATGTGACCTCATTAAGTAAGCTGTAAAACTTACTCTTTGGATTTTCCAGCAGTAACATCTACCTTTTCCAGGAATTTTAACTAAACTTTTAAAATTAACATAGAAGTTTCCACCAACATGTCCCAGATGCTGGAAGGATCTCTTTAACTTAGATTGGCAAGAATATTGTTAAAATTTAAGTCAGTTTTAATTGTTCCATGTAGTTGCTTTACTTCAGTCAGTTTAAAGACATAGATAATACATTGACGAACCTTCCTAATTATTTTCCCACAAACTTGTCCAATTTCAAGAGTCCCCTAAACTATCTCTCAAATATAGCAGAGAAGATAGACAGACAGGTGACCTGTTTCCATGCCCCTCCAAAAGTGACTAAATTTTTCTGACACATCCATTCATTCATTAAAAAACACTCAATGTTGAAATCCAGTGTGTTACACCGTTCCACGGTGATATGTCGAGAGACCCCTGCACAGCTGCCACAATGTGATCAAACATACATCTGCCTTATGTTAAAACAAATCTGGAGCTGCTGATATCAAGCTTCTTAATCTACCGTTAATTAGAGGATAGATTTTGACATTTCACTTGTAAACATCCTGAAATGAAAAAATGTCTGCTTTGTAAACCTGCAATTTTTTTTATCATTTCAGTCTTTCTATTTGGCGGAGTTCTTTTACTATCAATCTGCCCTTTGTCTGACCATATTTCACTTTATTTTACAGTCTCTATGACAATATCATTGGTGACAAAGGGGCAGAAAAATTAGCAGAAATACTCCCAGTAATGAAGTCACTAAAAGTTTTAGAGTAAGTATCAAGTTGGTGATAACTGTGTAAAAACAGGGCTGGGGCTAATTACTTGCACCTCTCTTTGTTTCTGCCTATACTGAGCCTTCCTTGCTGAAATTATAGAAATTGATATGTGCAAATTGCACAATGTATAGATATTTCTGTAGATTAAAGTATTGCAGCTGAACTGTGATAAAGGACATGTCTGCCATTATTTTGATCCTTGTCGCTTTGGATCACCCCAATAGCTTGTTTTTGAAGCAGTGTAGGATCAACATAAACACACAAAGAAGCATTCTGGGTCTGTTTCCAAAGCCTTCTGTTAAATGTGTGACTATGTGTGAATCAGGTGAAGATCCTCTTTGTTTACCAGTTCTACAGTGACTCGAGAGGAGTGTTAGAAAAGGGAATGCTTATTGGAGGCTGCCAAAGAAATGGCCAGGCAGGTCTTTGTCACATCCCTCTCCAGTGGAGCTGGGATCAGGAAAGCGTGTTCCTCCCAGCAGGTCACTGCTGACCTGATCTTGACCCATCTGTGTTGTCACCCTCAGCTTCCAGGGGTTAACCAGCAATATTAATCGAGGCCCATGAGCCAGATTTGATCCTCTGCCTCAAGTGAAATGTATCTGGAAATGTGATGGTCTCTATTGTTAAAACATCCATCTGGCTTGTAGTGTAGGCTTATAGCACTGCATCTGCCTGTTTTGGATTGAAAAACAAGCTTAAATGAATTTCTACCTCATTGTGTCCATTTGAAGTTCCTAAGTCAATAAAACCTGGCAGCAGAAGTAGCATTCGGCCCATCTAATTTGCTCTGCCATTCGATGGGATTATGGCTGATCTGATAAACTTCAACTCTACTTTCTTGCCTTTTCCGCATTTCTTTAACCTCCCTGCTCTTATACTCTATGTTGCTATTAATAAGACTGTAAGATGTAGGAGCAGATATGAGATTGATTTTATTACATTTTGTTTTAAAACAGTGAAATATATTGTAAAATATATTTTTAGAGATCCCGTATATAAGTGTAATGGTTTTACTTGTTTGAATTAGAAGGTGCTACAGTGCTGGTGACTTTGCTTCCAAATGGTAATATTAACAGAGCCCTTTCTTTCATTTCTGTAGTGTTAAATTCAATAAAATCACAGATGCGGGAGCACAGAGGCTCACACAGAGTTTAAAAGACTGTCCCCATATTGAGACAATATGGTAAGCTTGACAAACTTTCACAAATGATTAACTTGCACTATCCCTCTTAAAATCCTCCCTTTGCTTTACACTTTGCATTGTATATTAAGTACAGCATTACTGTATAGTGTTTCAAACTTCCAACAATGTTGTTTTCAAAACTGAGTTGATTGGAATAAATATTTAATTTCCTTCCCCACTCTTTTGAAAGTCTGATGGAGGGCCTCCTATTGGTCCTCCAGCTTTGGAAACTCACCTCCTTAACTGGGCATTGAATGTGCACACTGGCCAGTGTTTGGCCAGCCATTCACAATACTGTCCCATGCTTGAGCTGTGTTTTGGGGTTGGGATCCAGAAATGATCTGGATATTTTGGTCCAGGCAACAAAATAAAACAATCCCACCTGCTTTGTCTCACCCTAACACTCACTTGACATCTCGATCCTCTCTAACCATTATCACAGGTCATTGGATATTGTCCAAGGGAGGAAATCTGAATTGATCTCTTCGCCGTCCCCAGCTCAGGGACACCAAGCCTGGTCATAGTGCTTCAGTGCTGAGATCAACCAAACAATTTGACTAGAAGCACTCACGTTCACCTGCACAAGAGTCTTTGTTTTGTTTTGTTTTGTTGATGCACACACCCCCTAACATTCAGTAACGGAATTCATAGTGGGTGTTGAAGTCAATTGTTGCTATCCTGCTAGCGTATTAGTTGAGATAAGCCTTCATTATCTGTGTGCCTAAATGCTACATTGAACATTGTTCTTTCCCACTAGACAGTGAGGGAGTTTGTGTTGTGGTTTACGCCTATCTGTTCTTGTTATACAGGCTATGGAGCCCGACAATTACACACTGGATGTCTGTACACATTCAACAGATTGATGTTAGAATTAATTTACAGTAGGCAGTTCTTCATGCTCAGGTAGAGTCTCAATTAAGTGTACCTATTTCTCTTATCTTTAAAACATAATTGTTAGTTTTATAGTTTGACTACTTACTATTTCTTCTCAACAGCATTGTTCGTCTGTGTGACATAATTTATACTTGAAATATAGCATTTAGGAATGTGCCCTTTGTTGTTAGTTTTTATGCCCTTACTACTTTAGTGGGGGAGATACTGGTCCAGTGGTAATGTCAATGGACATGAATCCAGTAATCCAGAGACCCAGGCTAATGCTCATATTGACATATGGATTCAAATCCCATTATGGCAACTGGTGGAATTTAAATTCAATCAATAAGTTTGCAATAGAAATCTAGTATCAGTGACCCTGACAACTATCATTATATATTATTAAAATATGATACATGTAAACCCATTGTCCTTACCTGGTCTGAACAACATGTGATTTCAGACTCTCAGCATCAACTGCCCTCAAATAGCCTGCCATACCACTTTGTTAAGGGCAATTTGGGATGGGCAACAAATGCTGGCCTTGTCAGTGACACCTACATTCCATTTTGAAGAAAAGACACCAGATATTCCCAATGGAATGCTTCCAACTTCAACCAGAAACCTGGAGCCTTTGATTTGTGGATGGCTTCTTGGCTACTGTCAGTGCTGGTACACTAAAGGGCTGATGGTGTAAGGCTGAACTAGACTTTCTGGACGTTGCTCTCTGTTAATGCGTCAAGTTCCATTTAATAACTAGGCTAGTTCCAGTTGAGACCAGGTAAAACTTGCAACTAACTGTGCTTATGACTATTTATCTAAATCTGGATCCACTACACTGTTCAGATACGACACTTCCTCAGCAATGAAGTTCAGAAATAATAGGAGTAAAAGAAAACATTTGCAGCAAAGTATGTCTTTCAATAATCTGATCTTTATACTGCTCTGAATACATTCCACTTATATAACAATTTATTAACATTTAGACACAGCAATGAACATTCCAAAAGGCCACTTATAGGATTGTATTGTTCTACATACCTTGTTGTAAGGAAACATCCCAATGAAACCATCTTTCATTTTTATTTTTGGAAAACATTATATTCATTACAATCAGTACTGGGCACGTATGTTTACACTTCCAATGCTACATTCATTAGAGCAGAAGTAGGCCATTTGGCCCATCATTCTGCTTTGGAGATTATGGCTGATCTGATAATCCTCAACTCCACTTTCCTACCTTTTCCCCATAACCATTGATTCACTTACTGATTAAAACTCTATTTATCTCAGTTTTCAAGATACTCTACAACCCAGCCTCTTGAGTGAAGAATTCCATAGATTCATTATCTTCTGAGAGAAGCAATTCCTCCATCTCTGTCTTAAATGGATGATCCTTTACTCTGAGATTATACTCTTTGGTCTTAGACTTTCCACAAGAGGAAACAACATCTCCACATCTTCCCTGTCAATCCTCCTAAGAATCCTGTATAATTTAATAAAGTCTTCTCTAATTTTTCTAAATTCCAATGAATGCAAGCCCAAACTATTAAACCTCTCCTAAGAAAATCTCTCCATAAAAGAAATGAAAACAGAAATTGCTCAAAAAGCTCAGCAGGTCTGGCAGCATCTGTGGAGAGAAATCAGAGATAGCATTTTGGGTTCGAGTGACCCTTCCTCTGAACCGATGGTAGGTGGGAAAATGTCGGTTTATATGCAGAAGATAGGGCATGGGGAGGGGCCAAGGAGTAAATGATAGGTGGCGATAGAGCTCAAAGAGGTAGAAGAACTGTTGACAAAGGAGTGGATAATGATCTGGCTAAAAGGGTGAATAGCTGTTAATGGGGACTGTTATTGGTTAACAATAGATGGTGTGTAATAGCAGACTGTGTGTGATAACAAGGCATGGTTTGTGGGGCTTGGGGTAAGGACATATGAGAGTTCAAGCCATAACGTTACTGAACTCGATATTGAGTCCAGAAGGCTGCAGGGTCTCTAAGTGGAAAATGAGGTGCTGTTCTTAAAGTTTGTGCTGAGCTTTGCTGGAGCACTGCAGCAAGCCAGAGACAGAGATGTTGGTCAGGGAACAGGGTGGTGTGTTAAAGTGGCAGGCAACTGGAAGTTCAGGGTCATTTTTGTGAAAGGACAAAACTGTTCTGCAAAGTGGTCACCCAGTATGCGCTTCGTTTC
Source organism: Rhincodon typus (assembly GCF_021869965.1). NCBI lineage: Eukaryota > Metazoa > Chordata > Chondrichthyes > Orectolobiformes > Rhincodontidae > Rhincodon > Rhincodon typus. Next base: position 22,252 of record NW_025967499.1, read on the forward strand.
GCCAATGTAAAGAAGATCACATTGTGAGCAGCGAATGTAGTAGACTAGATTGTGTGAAGTGCAGGTAAAGCACTGCTTCACCTCGAAGGTGTGTTTGGGCCCTTGGATACAGGGAGGGAAGAAGTAAACAGGCAGGTGTTATCCTTCTGTGGTTGCAGGGCAAGTTGTGTGTGAGGCTGTGGGGGGTGTTGGGAGTGAAGGAAGAGTGGACCAGGGTGTCCTGGAGGGAGCAGTGCCTATGGAAGGCTGACAAGGGAGGGGAGGGGAGGGGAATATATGTCTGGTGCTAGCATCCTGCTGGAGGTTGCGGAACTGGCGGCTAATTATGCTGTGGGTGTGGACGCTGGTGGGATGGTAGGTGAGGGCAAGGGGAACCCTATTGCTGTTGCGGGAGGATAGAGAGGGGGTGAGGGCTGCAGGGCGGGAGATGGGTTGGACCTGCCTAAGGGCCAGGGTCAACCACGGTGTTGGGGAGTCCTCGGTTGAGAAAGAAGGTGGACATTTGGGAGGCTCCCTAGTCGAAGTTGGCATCATCAGAACAAGTGTGACAGAAGCGGAGGAACTGGGAGAATGGAACAGAGTGTTTACATGGAGCAAGGTGCGAGGATGTATAGTCCAGGTAACTGTGAGAGCTGGTGGGTTTGTAGTGGATATTGGTGGCCAGTCTATCCCCAGAAATGAAAACAGAGGTGTTGAGGATGGGAAGGGAGGAGTCAGAGATATCTCTCCAAAATCTCTCCGTATTTGAGATCAATCAGGTGAACCTACTCTGGATTGCCTCCAATGCAAGTATTTCTTTTCTTAAATAATGTAACGAAATTCTAGTATTTTAGAATTCTATTACATCTCCCCTCACCTTTTCCTCTCCAACTTATCCAAAAAATCTCCATAACTAAGTTTCTCATCCCTGGAAGCATTCTTGTTAATGCCTTCTGCACTCTCTCCATTGCATTTACATTCCTTGCTAAAATGTGAAGTTCTGAACAGTACTCAGCTGAGGTCTAACCACTGTCCTAGATTGGTTCAGCATAACCTCCCTGCTCTTGTACTCTATAGCCCTACTAATAAGGCCTAGAGTATTATATTATCATTAACAGCTCTCTCTCTGCCTGTCCTGCCACTTTTAATGACTTATGCACATAAACTCAGGTTTCTCTGTTCCTGCACGCCCTTGAGAGTAGTGCCTTTTATTTTATATTGAATCTCCATGTTGTAGCATGCATCAAGAGGTATCACCTCACATTTTCTCTGCACTGAACTTCATCTGCCACCTGTCCTCCTTATCCATCAACGTCAATGTTCTATTGAAACTCTGCAAATCCTCACAGTTTAGAATTATTCCAAATTTTGTGTTGTCCACAAACTTTGAAGGTGTTCCCTGCCTACCAAGCTCCATATCACATGGGCACACAGTTGGAACAGAATTAAAATCATTGAAAACTTTACAGCAAGCAGAGTCAAGACATGTGGCCTGGTTTTGAAGTCTAATCCCAGAGGTTCAAGCCCAGTGACCTAACCATCTTTCCCCTCTTGTTTTCTCTTCTCCTTTTCAGTGAGGCAAGCTATTTTTACTTCAAATGGAACACAGCAAATTAATATTTTCTTTTTACTTTGATTACAGTATTGTACCAAAATCAGCGGGATTTGCAGGTGAAATCTTTGCACTTCACATTTCTTCAGAATAAATTGAAAAGCATCAAGCTTCAACACTGGTTTACAGGATGTGCTGTGGTGTCAGTGGCAATGCCAGACATCATCATCGCAGTTGGTTTTGTCACCATGAAACAGCAGAAATATCCATTTTTGCTGCATGTATCAAAATAAGGAGATCGGGATCAGGGAAATGTTTAGAATATGGAACTTGCTATCACATAAAGTTGTTGAGGTGAATACTATTTAAAGAAAGGCCAGATAGGTACGTGGGAGAAACAAATCAAGAGGTGTTTTTTCGTTTGCATGGAGGTGAAGTCAGATGGGAACAGGCTGTGGAGCAGAAAAAACATAGATGTGTTGGACCGAATGGCCAGTTTCTGTGCTATTATCTGGTCTGTTCATTTTATATAAAGCCTTCATGGATTTTCCTCCCTTACTTATCAGCATTCTTTGTATCAAGAGGTGAATATTTATCAAGGTTTTGTTTTCCTGAGATCTTCACTCTCATTGTCATTCAGGATAGTGTATGGGGAGAATAACACAGTCCAGTTATGTAGTTTCCCATGGGGAATGGAGCCATACAGCCATATACCAATCGTTCTACAGATTTGTTGTTGCTATTGTTAACAAAATGAATAAACCAAATTCTGTTGAGCATAATCTTTGCAGAGAGCATTACCTGTAGAATATTTAGAAAGCAACTTGAATCTTGTGTAAAATTTTGCACTAAATGAATTTTCTACTGCACTTGGTTACTTTATTGTAGTGTTGGTAGTGTTTGCTGCTATTTAACTGTGTTTCAAAGGGATCATATTTGTGTGCATCCTTTGGCAATAATATAAACAGCAGCTTGTATTTATATTAGCACCTTTTACATTATAAAGCATCCCAAAGCACATCACAGGGACATTATAAAACAAATCTTGACAGTCCACATTAGGAGAGATTAGGGACAGTGATAAAGAGCTTGGCCAAAGGAATGGATTTTAAGGAACATTTTAAAGAAAGGCGGAGAGGTTTACCTGAGGAATTCCAGACTTTAACACCTTGGCACCAGGAATCAGGAAACAAGGATAGGGATTTTAAAATTGAGGCA
>NW_025967500.1:0-11747 GCF_021869965.1 Rhincodon typus
CAAAGGAACTCGAGGCTTTAATTTCAATAACCTGATTAAGATTTGGATCCATCATACCAGCCAGACTTGTTTATAAATACTGAGGAAGGGTCACCAGACCCAAAACATTAACTCTGATTTTTCTTCACAGATGCTGCCAGATCTGCTGAGCTTTTCCAGCAACTTCTGTTTTTGTTCCTTGTTTATAGACACCACCTGCAGCCTGCCATGCATTGTAAATTCCTGGAATTCTTTATTTTTCCTAGCCTGTTCTTGCCTGCACAAAATTTACTGCTGTGGTTTTTTTTTTATTTTTAAGGTTCTGTATCCGTAACTTTGATTTCCCAGCAGATTTCAATTGCACAAATCTTCAATTCTCACATTTTAGGTTAGGATCTTAATATTCACACACTAAATGAGGTACACAGGCAAAGGCATTGAACACTCAATGATGCTGCATGCTCGCATCTGCACTAGAAATCCCCAAAAAAAACTTGTTTTTTGTACTTCGAGCAAACAAGCCTTTTGTCTAAATGGTTATGTTAAAAAATATATTTGATAAGTAAAGTCATTTAGGAAGCCACAACTTCCAGTCAACAAATCACAAGGAAATGGGCAAATTGACAACTTTATTAATACTTCAATCTTGCTGAGTAATCCACTAATAAACATGGTAAAAATATTTTTTTAAAAGTTTGAAGTTTTTAATCTAAAATTGCACCTTAACGGCAATGATTTGAAGGCAGTCCTAATTTCAGAATAACTAACTATTAATTCCTGTAGTAAAGTTTGCAAGCATCTTTGCACAGGTATAAGACTTTGATGTTTCTCTGCAGTGAAAGATTGAAATGTATTCTGCCTTGCCCCCTTCTGTTTTTTTATGACTGGAACTAGACTGCAAAATGGCGCTTTCTAATCATCAATTTAAAATTATAAATTACAGTCATAGAATTGACTAAAAAACCAGTAGATAAATAAGCATTGTCTTTTAGAAAATTTCTTCTTATCCAGAGGTGATTCTTGATATACTGTCCCATATAAACATCACTGTGCTTTTATCAGCTAACATTCTACATTCTTCAGACCTATGGCATTTCTTTATACTACAGCATTCTTTTGTGACTATACTTTCAATGTACCCTTCCTGCCTTATTCTTACAACAATACCCACAAGTTAATTCATTTTTCACTTTATTGCCTATCTAGAAAATTCCATACCAAAATTTACATGAGGTACAATAAGTCTAACCAGTTAAAATAAGCCAAAATGGGATCCCCATTGCTCATGACAGAATACTTCTACCAAAATTGAAACAGATTTCATCAAGGGAGGTTAGCTTAACAAATGTCCTTCCTGCCTGTTTTTTTAAATTTGTTTATGGGATATGGGTGGTGTTGGCTGGGCCATTTATTGCTTGGCCATAATTGGCCTTGAGAAGGTGGTTGTGAGCTGCTGCCTTCAATTGTTTCAGTCCATTTGGTGTAAGTATGCTCACAATGCTGTTAAGAAGAGATTTCCAGGATTTTTTTCCCTTTAACACTGAAGAAACAACAATATATTTCCAAGCCAGAATCCTTTTTGGCTTAGAGGGGAACTTGCAGCTGCGGTATTCCAATATATTTACTGTTCTTGTCCTTCTATATGATGGTCTTGGTCTTGGATTTGGAAGGTGGTATTTAATGAGCCTTTATGAAGTTCTGCAGGGTATCCTGTCGATGATACACATTGCCACTGAGTGTCACTGGTGGAGGGAGTGAATGTTTTGAGGTTGTGGTGTCAATCAAGAGGCTGTTTGCGTGGTGTCAGGCTTCTTGAATATTGTTTGTGCTGCATTCATCCAGGCAACGGGGGAGTATTCCATCACACTCCTGACTTGTGCCTTGTAGATCATGGACAGGCATCTGAGAGTTGGAAGGTGAGTTCTCGTAGGTAAGCCTCTGACCTGCTCTTGTAGCCACTGTATTTATATGGCTAACCCAATTCAGTTTCTGGTTAATGGTAACCCCCAGAATGTAGGCAGTAATGGGGATTCAGTGATGGTAATACCATTCAATGTCAAGGGATGATTTTGTCTTAGAGTCAGAGTCATACAGAAACAGACCTATCAGTCCAATTTGTCTGCGCCAGCCATACAGCCCAATCTGACCTAGTCCTATTTGCCAGCATTTGTCCTGTATCTCTAAACGCTTCCTATTCATGTACCCAATCAGATGCCTTTTAAATGTTGTAACTGTAGCAGCCTCCACTTCCTCTGGCGACCCATTCCATACAGCCACCACCCACTGCGAGGATAGAGTTACTCCTCAGGTCTTTTCTAAATCTTTCCCCTCTCACTTTAGATCTATGCCATCTAATTTTGGACTCCCCTACCCTCACTATTTTGGACACCCTCACTATTCACCCTATCCACCCTATCCATGCCGCTCATGATTTTATAAACCTCTATAAGGTCACCCTTCAGCCTCTGACACTCCAGGGAAAACAGTCCCAGCCTATTCAGCCTGTCTCTGTAGCTCAAACCCTCCAGTCCTGGCATCATCCTTGTAAGTCTTTTCTGCACCCTCTCAAGTTTGACAACATCCTTCCTATAGAAGGGTGACCAGAATTGTACACCGTATTCTAAAAGCGGCCTCACCAATGTCCTGTACAGCCACAACATGATGTATGAAGGCAAACGTGCCAAATGACTCCTTCACCGCCCTGTCTATGTGTGACTCCACTTTCAAGGAACTATGCACCCACATCCCCAGGTCTCTTTGTTTGGCAACACTACCCAGGCCCTTACCATTAACTGTATAAGTCCTGCCCTGGTTTGCCTTACCAAATGCAATATCTCATTTATCTAAACTCCATCTGCCACTCCTTGGCCCATTGACCCATCAGATTATGGCCCATTGTACTCTGAAATAACCACCTTCGCTGTTGACTACACTACCTATTTTGGTGTCATGTACAAACTCACTAACCATGCCTCTTGCGTTTATTTCCATATCGTATGTATAAGTGACGAAAAGCAGTGGACCCAGCACCAGCGTTGTGACACACCACTAGTTACAGGCTTCCAGGCTGTATTGCATCCAGTTGTCTAGCTCCCCCAGATCCTGTGTAAGCTAACCTTACTAACCAGTCTTCTATGCAGAACCTTATATGAACACTTTGCTGAAGTCCACTTAGACAAGGTCCACTGTTCTGCCTTCATCAATCTTCTTTGTCACCTCTTCAAAAAAACTCAATCAGGTTAGTGTGACATGATTCCCCTCACACAAAGGCTATGTTGACTATCCCTAATCAGTCCTTGCCTTTCCAAATGCATATAAATCCTGTTCCTCAGAATCCCTCCCAACAACTTATCCACCACTGACACAAGGCTCACCAGTCTATAGTTCCCTGGATTTTCCTTACAGCCTTTCTTAAATAATGGCACCACATTAGCCAACCTCCAGTCGTCTGGCACCTCACCCGTTGTTGTCAATGATTGTTGGAAATAGTCACTGACTGGCACTTGGTGTACCGTAAATGATACATGCCACCAAGCAGCCCAACCTTGATATTGTCCAGGACTTGCTGCATTTGGGCTTGCACTGCTTCAGAGTCTGAGGAGTTGAGTGGTGCTGATTTAGTCATCCCTGTACCCAAAAAGTGTCTGCTTTTCTTAGACAACATTACCAGGCAATGCATCCAAAAAGAATCTCACTGTCAGTTGCACAAGAGTTTCAACATTAAAGGATCAACTCAAGAAGGTTTTAATTCTCCAAGATTCTGTGTTCGTTACTTGGCCCCCACATCTGTACATTGTTCCTTCAACTCAACTGACCATCCACTTTGATACACAGATTTGTGGTGTTTAGCTATTTTAACTTCCACATCCTGGATCTTCTCAGGCCTATTCTCTGGCTTTTTCTAAAGTGTATAACTTGTTCTTCTGTCATGTTTTCATTCAGTTTAAGAAAATTGTTATAATACCACTTTATGACCATTGGCACCAAGTTCCAATGGATATTCATTAAATTGAATGTGCCAAGAGAACCATTGAACAGCAAATCCAATGTCTCACTAAGATCAAACTTGTTCAAATTCACTGACCTAACGTCATTGTTACTTAACCATCATTCCAGTCATGAACTCCAGCAGCTTGGAATGTCCAAAAGGTTAAAAAAAAAATGGCACTTAGAAATTACTCTACTAGAATCAAAAGTACACATTTTATTCGAGCCATTTGATCCATTTACCAGCTGCTGATTTTAAAATAGTTGTTAATTGGATCAATAATTCCACGTTCATAGCACAAGAAAAAGAAAACAATATTAAATCGCAATCTTTTTAGAGGACTTGCTCACAGACTTAATTTATCATGGCTTCAATAGAACAGAACAGAAATCAGTGCCTTTTGGTAAGTGTAAAACTGTTTGATTGTCAATAGATAATTGTGCTCAGCTCAACTAAATATGTTTGCAAAGTAGACCATTGAGGGAGATGCTCCTGATCTGTTGATTGTAAGTATCTTGTTTAAAATAAGCCTGAACACTGTCGACGCAGTTCTTACTGATGAATGATTCACAATGCAAATTTCATCAAATTTAACAACTGACACCAAATTCTCATTCTTGGACCTCGATGTCACATCTGTGATAGTGGAAGATTTCATGCTGATAGGTAAAGACTGGATTTGTACTTTTGAGACTAGGTGGAGTAGTTGCAAAATAGAGCTATGCTTGCCTTGAATCCATAACTTTCTGACTTTCACATATGTGCATGGAAATTCCCAAGAAACAATGGAAGTGCTGAAACAATTGCCTGATTGCACAGAGTTCAAACATTCTGAAAAGAGACATGTGCTCATCAGGCCTTGGACATGAGAAACCAAGCTTAGAAAAGGAGCACCAATTTGTGCAGCACAGCAAGAGGGTGCTGATTGTTTGGCATGGAGTTGCAGCTGGAGTTACTGGCATTTCTAGGGGATTACCATTGACCAGAAATCAAACTGGACTAGCTATTTAAATACAGTGGCTACAAGAGAAGGTTGGGAGGCTAAGAATTGTGCAGTGAATAACTCACCACCTGACTCCCCAAAGCCTGTCCACCTTCTACAAGGCACAAGTCAGCGTGATGAGAGACTCGCCACTTGCCTAGATGAGTGCAGCTCCAACAACACTACAGAAACTTGACACCATTCAAGACAAAGCGGGCCACTTGATTGGCACCACATCCCCAAACTCTGATTGCTGCCACAGTGCACATTGGCTCCACTACTAATGCATAAGCTACAAGGTGACTTGCAGATTTTCATCAAGGCTCCTTAGACAGCACCTTCCAAAGCCCCTTAAATAACCATCTCAAAGCAGCAAATACATAGGAATTACACCATCTACAATTTCCCTTCCTAGCCACTTCTCATCCCAACTTGCAAATATATTGCCATTGCTTCACTGTCACTGGTCAAGATTTTGAAAGAATTACTGGAAAGGAAATCCAATTTTGAACAGCTTCATTTGCATGATGACTGTATTTAGAATGATTGCAAAAGCAGCTGGTGAGGTGACGATAGATTTGCATATTCATGAGGACAGCATTTTATCATGGGTCGGAGAAAAATATTCTCATGCTAAATTGCATTGAACGTTGCTTAAAATTTTTATACTATGATGCATCTTTAAAAGATGCTAATGAACAGTAAATGATTTTTTAAAAAATATAATCTTTCAGAGCATTTCAAAGAGTAAGTTTCAGCCAAAGTAATTTTATCTGACACCCCAGAGTTCACTGTTTTAAGGCATTAAATTTACTGGTATTTTTAAAAAGTTTTTTGTTTAAAATACTAATATTGTTTTCCTTTCAGCTTATTAACAGAAGATATTTCGCATTATGAAATGCCTTCTTAATCGAGTTCCTTTTGTTGTTTACAGGAATGGTATTTTTTTTTAGCTTCCTTTTTGTGTGCATACAGTATTGCTTTTGTGTGTTAACTTGCCTCTGTAGCTCTTAACTACTTGTTCTGTGAAAGCCAAATTAATCCGTTAAAAGGCCCAGAGATGCCAGTGGCTAAGAGCTAAGAAGCATCATTGTATGTTGAAATGCCATGCCATTGTTTGTGGACTGAATTTTAAGTAACCATTATTGTTTGTTAGCTGCTGAAATGTATCCATGAGCAAATCCACTACTTTCTATTCCATTGTCGTACTGTCGCTGTGATCTGTCCCTCTGTTCTACTCCTTTTAGTAAGGTCTGGCAGGAGAGGAAGACGACGAGTATTTAGTCTTTCAGAGGCTGAGAGTCGTGGCGGACACTGGGTTTAGGCCTCCAGGCAACAGCTCACACAGTGCAAACACAGGCAGGTTTATGTTACATTCCCCCAGCCCCTCATCATTTAGTTTATTCCTTAATATTCCTATAGTCTACTTATTTGAATTCAGACCAAGTAACCTTTTTTTAATGGCATGCAAGAATGTATGGATTAGCAATAGGACCACAATCCTCAAAATTGAACCTGAAAATATCAACCGATTTAAAATGTAAACAATAACTAGTGATATTTCAGAAAATGACTGCATTTGGGAGAAAAGACTTCTCAAACAGTATATAGTGAAGTGGTACAAAAGATTTGTAATGACCCAGATGAAAATAACTATCCTCTATTCAGTACTAATTGAGAAAATCTCTCAAATGTGGATAGCTGAAGCTACTCTTAATTCTTCCACTAAACAGTCCTGTAACACATGATTTCTACAAATGTTTAGGGTAAATTAGAATATTGGAATAAAAGTACTTACACTCCAGTCAGCTGATGGAATGTTTTGAGTCTTGAGTCTGCCCATCACTAACTTTTTCCATTCCTGACTTAATTAGTTTAATCCCCATGTTTGATGTTTCAGCTAAATGAAAGTGTAGTCTGGTGGCTTTCCACTCTGTTTTCACTACCAGACCTGCCACTTGAAAAGTGAAGCCAATAGAGTGGTCAGTCACTTGTTTCACCTCCTGGCTTTCTGTACTTATAATGATTTATCTTGTTTTATCAGTCAACATAGTTGCCTTTCAGAGGATCCACTAATGTAAGTACAAGAGCAATTTGCATTTGTATAGCACCTTTAATATAGTAAAACATCCCAAGGCACTTCATAGGAGAATTCTGAAACAAAATTTGACAGGACAGCAATGTTGAAGCATGTCCAAGTTAAAGATCACCGCTAATATAATCCCTCTCACTTCCAGCCCAATAAATTCTCCAAGCTTCTTTCAGTATAAAACAAAAAAGTGAAATTCAAAAAGATATATCAAGCAATAACTTTTTTTTTTCCAAAAAAAGTACGTTCCCCTTATAGGATGCAAAAAGATTTGCCTTTGTTATTGTTTGAGGTTTTTGGTAAAATCTTGCTGCAAATGATGCCTACAGGCAAAACTGCCTCTTTTCCCCCTTTTTAGACTAAGATGTTAGTGTCACAAATGTTTTTAAACCGTTCTTGTATCTTAAAGCATCCAGAATCAGAATCCACTATTGAATAGGAGCTGTAGAGAATCCACAAAAGGTGAGCAGAAAGTAAAAAGCATCTATTGTAAACCATCATATATGAACAATCAGAATTATACTTCCTAAATAATTAAATTGTTGTCTGTATCATAAATCTATCGGATTATCTTCAGAGTGAGGGCTGGACCATTAATTTGTGGATCCACAGAGTTTCAGGTTGAAATTTTTACGTGCAAACAAAAGGAATGTGGTTCAATATTTAATAAATACAAGTTTATCCCAGGGCTGGAAAAATGTTTTCTGTTACTTAGAGTGGAATCTTAAAAATAGAACTGCTACATTATTCATTCACCAAAAGAAGAGGCTAGTCATTGTTTAGAAAAATAGTAAAACAGATTTGATGTTGATGAGAGCTAGTGAGTGGTGCAGGAAAGATCTCAAAGGGACAAAAAAAAATCAGAAATATGCAATGCAGGATTGGAGTTGGAAGATGAGTCACGTTGATGGCGAATTTAAGTTAGTGAGCTGCTTTCTTTCCAGGACAACCAAAGTTGTGCAATAACTTCAGTCCTGGCAAGTTGGCGAGTGAAACATTCCAGCCCTGGTTTGTCCCTATTCAATGCCTTGGTTTTAGATACAATGTTGAAATCTGATAAACATGTATTAATTCCAATTCGCCCTTGCAGCACAATGGTTCTATCTCGTTTCAGTGTAAATGTGTTCTGATAATTTTGTTTGCTTAGATCTATCTCCAGATCTGTCTTCCCATCATTTTTTCTTTCCAACTCCATTTGTCATCACTTCTCAAATCTTTTTTAGAGACCTGATGTGGAAAGGTATTCAAATGTCTAACAGTAATCAGAGTATAAACTGATATATACTCAAGTGCTGTACCCAGTTGTCTGAATGTTGGCCTGCAAATGCAGTGTGATACCAAGCTTTCAGCTACATTTTAATTGAGCTAAACAAGGCTGCTTTTTTCTCACTATTTCTCAAGTTTATTGCTGTAACAGATCCAGGAAAAAGATGATTGAGATGTCAAGAGAGATGCTGGAGGATTCTATAAATAACAACAGGAAGTTAGTCAATAACTGAAAAAGTGCCCTCAAAGCTAATGTATTCCCCATTATTGTTTCAAATATAGACAATCAGATACACAAAATTATAAAATTAACTATTAGAGTTTTTTCCTCTTGGAATCAGATTAGATATTGACTGGTATTCCATAAGTACGCTGTAGTATATGATGAATCCTTGGGAAAAGATGCCGGTGGTTATTAGATCACAAGCTTCAGTATAGAAGTAGGCAGAATTCCTGAAACCCTCTCAGCTTTTCTCTTTTGTGGTTAACAGAGATGTGTTCAAGTCCATGAAGTGACTGTGCCATAAAGTTATGTTCCATAAAACACTTCCTGGAGGCCATTCTGTAACCTTGATGGATGGTAACCAACCTTCTCCCAACCTCAGCAAATGTGCTTTTCATCCAAATAGACCAGAATGATTTTTGTCCATCATTCCCACCACTGCATCTCTGCAGCAAGCCTTACTTCATAGAATTATAGAGGTGTACAACAAAAGGCCCTTCAGCCCATTGAGATCAGAGCAATGAATCTATATCTTACCAGCTTAATTCTCACCTAGAACCTTAGAATTGCTGAAATTAAACTTTTCTTTAAAGCTGCATTAATCCATTTTGCCAGTGGTTATCAAGCAAAGTAAAAAGTGCTGTTTCACCTTTTTTGTCCTAATTCTTTTCTCCCAGATGAAAGTAACATGAGACTTGGGGTAACTTTTGGGTTTGGCCCCCAGGATTGGGGCCAAGTGGACGTTCTGAACTCTCACTGGTGCAGCAAAAAGAACAAGGAAACTATTGGGACTGAAGGCTAATGGGTTCCCTAAACCTGCATCCTGAAATCTTAAAGGAAATGATGACTGTACACAGCATGCTTACATAGTTTGTAATCTTCCAGTACTCCTAGATTCTGGAAAAACCCCAAATGTAATATCCCTATTGAAGAAATGAGTGAGACAGAAAGGAGGAATTGAGAAGCTGTTCAGCCTAACAGTTGCTGTTAGGGAAATAGCTCATTATTAAGAAATGAGTGGCAGGACTTAAAGAAATCAGAGCACAATCATTATGGTTTTGTGACATGGTAATATTTTTGATAAAATTAGAGTTCTTTGAGGGTGTAACAAGTAGGATGGATTTTTTTTTTTATTCTTTCATGGGATGAATATAGCACTGCCAAGGCTAGCATTTGTTGCCCATTCTTAATTGCTTTTGGGAAGGACGTGGTGAACAACCTCCATGAATCATTATGATCCATTGGTGCAGGGACACCCACACACGGTTGGAAAAGGAGATGCAGGCTTTTAGTCCGGCAACAGTAAGGGAACAGAGATAACATTTCAAGTCAGGTTGTTGTGTGGTCTTTGAAGGAAATTTGTTAGATGGTGGTGTTCCTATGCACTTACTGACCCTGTCCACTGAGGTGATCAAGGCCTTGGCTATGGATAATGCCAGCAAAGAAGATTCAGCGAATTTCTGCAGTGCATCCTGTATATGGTACACCTGGGATTACTGCGTGTTTGTGGTGAAGAGCGTGAACATTTAATGCAGTGCAAAGGATACCGATCGAGTGAACTGCTTTGGCCTGAATAACACAGCTTCTTGAGTGTTGTTGGAATAGTACAAATGCAGTCAAGTGGAGAGTTTTGCCACACACTCCTAACTTGACTTGACTCGTAGGTGGTGGGCTGCAGAATTTCTAGCTGTAAACTGCTGTTGTACTCCTTATTAATAAGGCTGACCCAATTCTGATACTGGCAGGGCCAGGGACGGAAATTGCAGATCCTCTGATTTTCTCCTCTGTCCACAGGCATTGTTACTGATTGGAAAAATATGCTAAATAAAAAGCAACACCCATTACAAAGAACAATACAGCACAGCAACAGGCCCTTCGGCCCACCAAGCCTGTGATGATTCCTAATCCTTATTTAGACCTGCTGTTTATTGTCCGTACGCAGTTTCTATCCTTCTGTTTGTCTCCTGTTAATGTGTCTAATCAAGATATGCCTTAAATATTGCTAACATGTCTGTTTCCACCAGCTCCACTGGCAATGTGTTCAGGCATCCCTCACTCTGTGAAAGATTTTCCTCACACTTCTCCCCTAAACATTCCCCCTCCCACATTGAACCTATGCCCTCTTGTAGATGACTTTTCTACCCTGGAGAAAAAGCCTCTGTTGATCCATCCTATCTATGCCTCTCATAATTTTGTAGATGTCTATCAGGTAATCCCTCAGCCTCATTCTTTACAGCGAAACAATCCAACTTTATCCAACCTCTCCTCATACCTAAAAACCCTCTAGTCCAGGCAACGTCCTGGTAAACCTTCTCTGCACCCTCTCCTAAGCATCCACGTCCTTCCTGTAGTCTGGCAACCAGAACTGCCGCAATATTCCAAATGTGGCCTAACCAAAGTTTTGTACAGCTGTAACATAACTTGCCAATTTTTAATTTGATGCCCGGCCAATAAGGGCAAGCATGCTGTATGCCTACTTGACTGCCTTATCCACCTGTGGTGCAGTGTTCAGGAATCTGTAGGCCTGTACGCCCAGATCCCTCTGTATGTCATTGCTCTTAAGGGATTTGCCATTTATTGTACAATCCGTGCCTGAATTTGATCTTCCAAAATGCATCACCTCACATTCGTCTGGACTAAACTCCATCTGCTATTTCTGTGCCCAAACCTGCAATCCTGTCTATATCCCACTATACCCTTTGACAATCCTCCTCACTATCTGCAACTCCTCCAATTTTGGTGTCATCTGCAAACTTACTAATCAGGCCACCTACATTTTACTCCAGATCATTGATCTATATATTACAAAGGTCCCAGCATTGATATCTGCAGAACACCACTAGTTACTGATCTCCAGTCCAAAAAGCACCCTTGCAATGCTACTCTGCCTTCAAAGACCAAACCAGATCTGTACCATCTAGCCAGCACCCGTCGGATCCCATGAGATTCTACCTTTTGTACCAGCCTACCATTAGGTACCTTATTAAATGCCTTTCTAAAGTCCATATAGACAACATCCACTGCCCTTCCCTCGTCGATCATTCTTGTCACCAGAATCTCCATCAAGTTAGTGAGACATGACTTTCCCTACACAAGCTTCCAAATGTGAATAAATCTTGTCTCTCAGTATCTTCTCCAAACAGTAAACAGTTGACCAGTTTTCTGAGAGATAGTAGGAACTGCCGATGCTGGAGTCTGAGGTAACAAGATGTGGAGCTGG